>NC_079433.1:3063097-3103810 GCF_026213295.1 Gadus chalcogrammus | reverse complement strand
CCCCCCTCTCTCTCTCTCTCTCCTCTCTACACCCCCCTCTTGCTCCCTCTCTCCCCCCCCACTCTCTCGACCAACTCCTATCTCTCGATCTTTCCCCCACCCCACCCCCCCACCCCCCCCCCACTCCTATCTCCAGAGAGTACGAGGTTGTCTCTGTCAGAGGAGCCCCTCCTCCCCAGTTGGTGTGCCATGCTACAGGCTTCTACCCTGACAGGGTGGTGGTGTTCTGGAGGATGAGACGGCCGGAGAGCTACCATATGAGCAGGTGGACCCGGGGAGGTCCTCCCCAACCAGACGGGATCCTTCCAGCGTCAGCCGTGGACCTCAACCTCAAGGGCCGTCCCACCAGAGGACTGGATAGGTACGAGTGTGTGTGGTCCCAGCTGAAGGCATCGCGGACCATCTCCACCCCCCTGGACCCGCCCTCATCAGGACCAACTGGGGTAAGACTGGTGTTGGAGGGGATGGAGGGGGGAACACATGTCTCACCACCTCCACCTGACCTCATCACAACCACTGCCAGGTGTACCTGGACACTGCTGAAGCTACTGGGTAAACACACAGCTCCCAGGAGTAGCTCACTGCAGCAGAACAGGGTGGATTGTGGGTAAATGAGTTCTATGAATTGGGCTAGGCTCAGATCAGTTCCTGAGTGACCCTGAGCTCCAGAACAGATTCAAGAGGAACTCCTCTTTTCCACATACGTACATTCTCGTATGCGATCCAACCGTCTCCGACCGAAAGTCCATTCATTCCTATGTGATTCTCCGTAATGTCCGTTTTTCCTCCGAGACTCCTCCCCTCCGTAAAACTTCTGTCCGGAGTGTCCGTAATATACGTTCAAAAAATGTAACTTACGCCGTCGTTTTACGGAGATACCGTATGAACGTTTTTATGTTTTTCACAAAACATGTAAGTACCTGGCAGGCCAAACTCCTCGCGGATCTCTTTCCAAGGCTGGTTGGTTTTGTTTTTATCTCTGTATATGTCGATCCTCATGTTCCAAAGTACCGGTCTCCTAAAAACGGCCATTATCATACGCTCCCCCATCTTTTTGGCTGACCGTAAATAAATTCATGTCCGTACGTAAAACACTAGCGCCCCCTTCCGTAAATTTACGGAATCACGGATACGAAAAACATAAGTATGTGGAAACGAGGCGGAATAGTTACACTGACGTTGTGTTAGTCGTGTGTGTAGCATCACGTGACGTTGACATGTGGTTCAATGATGGAGGGATGGATGGGGGAGGGGCTCTGTCCATCATCTATTATTACACACCTGATTTTATTTTCTGGATTTACCTTCAAGGCAAGAGTGGCCCCACCATCCCCATCATCATTGGGTTGCTTGTTCTCCTCCTCGCTGCTGCTGCTGCTGTTGTTGGAGTCCTTCTGTACAAGAAGAGGAACGGTGAGTGGATCAAACTCTCCAGGAGGACAGACACCTGGTCTCCACCTGCTCCTACTTCCTGTCCCCTTCCTACGATCTGATTGGTTGTCTTCACACACTGGTGGTCCGGTGGTAGAAACCTCTCCACCTCTGAATGATGAACCTCCTCCAATGTCCACTGAGATGTTGTGGCATTAAGAATATGAAAGTATAATAACATGAGGATATTCACCACTGTTACAACATTAATCATTTCTCTTGTTCCTTAGCTTCAGACAAGCGACAAAAACCAGGTGGTGAGTAAATTGAGTTTTTACTGCAGTTCGGTTCTTATGATTATTGCTACTACCAATAGTGACCGTCTAGCTCACTGGACTATACAGCTCTATAGATCTAGATACATCTAGCTCACTGGACTATACAGGTCTATAGATCTAGATACATCTAGCTCACTGGACTATACAGCTCTATAGATCTAGATTGCTCACTGGACTATACAGCTCTATAGATCTAGATACATCTAGCTCACTGGACTATACAGCTCTATAGATCTAGATACATCTAGCTCACTGGACTATACAGCTCTATAGATCTAGATACATCTAGCTTACTGGACTATACAGCTCTATAGATCTAGATACATCTAGCTCACTGGACTATAAAGCTCTGTAGATCTAGATACATCTAGCTCACTGGATGATACAGCTCTTTCGATCTAGAATCATCTATCTCACTGGACTTTCCAGCTCTATAGATCTAGAATCATCTAGCTCACTGGACTATACAGCTCTATAGATCTAGATAGCTCACTGGACTTTACAGCTCTATAGATCTAGATACATCTAGCTCATGACTTCACCTCCTCCCATTCTGCTACTTCCCAGGTTCTGACACCAGCTCTGAGAACACTGAGGGGCAGAATCCGGCTCCTGAGGCCCAACCTCTGACCAAAGTCAGTACTTTACCACTTTACAATACTTATTCAGAGTTATATGTTTACTGCTATTTTTATTAGCAGCCTACTTTATCACAGTAATATATTAACTGTCATATTTGAACAGTACTTCATCACAGTAATATATTAAGAGTACACCATCACAGTGATAATGTGTGTGATAATGTTTGATGTTTAATCATGACTTGTGCTTCCTTGCTGTTTAGGTCTAAAGTTAAATCATGAAGAGTCTTCTCACATTCCTCTTCCTAAAGCAGGTTGGAGTGGATCGCTGTCATCTATAATCATCACAATCAGTTTGGGGACTTCAGCTAACTAAAGATGCTATATTTGCTTAATTAGATTAACATTCATACTTTATTTTGATAAAAAACATAAATCCGTAAGAAGTGTAAATCAATTAGATCTCTGTATTTTTGATCGATTAACTCAATGGGTTAATCCTGCAATCTTTCACTGACCCTTGGAAACCATGGCAACATGACCCCGCCATGATGGCCATTTTGTTTTGGTTCTAACTGCTTCATCTTCTAAACTTTTAATTATGTTACATTGTTTAGTCATATTTAAGTTTCAAATAATGTAAGATTCTGAATCAAGGTTTGGGAAAGTGAGATTCTGTAAAGTTTGAATACAATAATCATTAAATGTAATGTGTTTCGTTAAAATATTTAATTTCTGCTAGCTAGAGAATTGCATTGCTACATAGGCTACCACACTCGAGCTAAGCTGCTTTAGCTTTAATGCACTTTGTTGTGTTTTCTGTGTTCTTTGGGGAATTGGATCATATAAACTTGGGTTATTCTGTCAATAAAATATATAGAAATTGTTTTGCCTGCATAGTATTAATATACTTATCGTTAGGTCAGGTTAACATACTTCGTTTAGAGTTTACGTACTTTCTTTAGAGGTATATTATTAAATGATGTTAGGTTTACGGTTAATATTTAGGATTAAAATGACAAATATGAGCTAATTCATTTTAAAAGTATATGAAATTGAATAAAGAAATACCGAAATTAGTAATACAAAATTATTAGATTAAGTTATAAAAAAACTGAGAAGCCATGTGATACATATACATTCACAAAAACATGTCTTAATGGTATTCATGATTTTAGGTTATTTACATAGGTATTTAGCCTTTCATTTATTCTGTATTTTAGAATATCCTATGCTACAATATGAACACAATTATACTAAATGTAAATAGCTTTAACATCATGAAAACAGGGATATAATCTGTTCTATATATATCTATGGTGGAAAGCCCCGGTAGCTGCAGCCTGGCTTCCCACCAGAGACCAGGAGCACCACAACACCAACTGTACAAACTGCTACAACACCGGCCTCCATCTTGTCTCCTGACGTCTAAAGAACCGCCGAATGGCGGCTGTGGTCACTGCACACGGCGTCTCATTTAACGACAATAAAAAAACGTCGTCATTTATCAAGATTATTTTACAATGTTGTGTTGCGTTGTAATGAACTGTATTGTAAATATTAAGAAATAACCTTTGACCCTGGCTCTGACTTTCAATTTGGTTTGTCATTAAAGTCAGATCGTGTTTATTGTGTAGGCCTACTAAAGATGATATTATTGTGTTATGTACTGAAAGTCAGGTTGTTGTATTGTATTGTGAACTAAAGTGAGATCATTGTTGTTTTTTTTACATTTTAGGGCATTTAGCAGAGGCTTTTATCCAAAGCGACTTACATCAGTTAATAAACACATTGACACACCGACGGCAGAGTCAATCATGCAAGGCGACAGCCAGCTCGTAAGGAGCAGGTAGGGTTAAGTGTCTCACTCCGGGACACATCAACACTCTGGGGATTGAACTAGGAACCTTTCGGTTACAAGACAACTGCTCTACCTCCTGAGCTAAGCCGACCCCCGGCTCAGTGTTTTCTTGTGTAGTGATATCATCGTTGTGTTGTGTACTAAAGTGAGATCATCGTTGTGTTGTGTACTAAAGTGAGATCATCGTTGTGTTGTGTACTAAAGTGAGAGCATTGTTGTGTTGTTGTGTACCAAAGTGAGATCATTGTTGTGTTGTGTTCACTAGGTGGAGCAGGGTGAAGAGACAACACCGTCACCAGCGTCATAACTCCTAAACTGCCAACACACAAAATGGCGTCCAGTGAAGTATGACCTGTAATGGTGGCGGGAGATTCCAGAGATACGAGAGCCTCACCGCCCACGGTGTCCATGGTTACGCACAAACTTCACTTCTAAAATCGTCACAATGTGTGTGTGTGTTATAATGACAAGTTGCTTGTAGAGCAGGAGAGTCTCTCTGACTTTCCCTTTCCCTTTGACTCCTCTGGCAGAATCACAAAACACACACACACACACACACACACACACACACACACACACACACACACACACACACACACACACACACACACACACACACACACACACACACACAATCTCTCTCCCTCTCCCCCCCCTCTCTCTCTCTCCCTATCTCTCTTTCTCTCTCTCTTTCTCTCCCCGCCTCTAACCCTTTCTCGCTCCCTCTCCCCCCCTCTCTTCCCCCCCCCCACACACACACACACACACACACACACACACACACACACACACACACACACACACACACACACACACACACACACACACACACACACACTACGTTGTTTCCTGGTTAAAGAGGACCTAAAGTGTGTTTATATCTCGTCACATGAGACTTCAGCAGTAATTGATAAATGTTCAGCCTCGTAAACCGATATCCAGCCAGCGTCGCCTCGTCTGAACCCACGCGGAGGAAAGAGTCACTTTCTCTTTCAGAAGACCACAGGGTTTATTTGATATCACTACTAATGACCTAGAAGATAAACAAACTCCATTTATAGACCATTGGTCGAGACGTATTCATGAGTCGCCAACATCGTTGGGTTCCACAATGTCATGCAAAATTTATAAGTTCATGACACAATAACCCACAATCCCACAAAATAAGATCTCATAAAGCCGCCCCAGTGTAACATGAGCCTTAATGGATCAGAGGAGATAACCCCTCCCATGCGCGGCCATGTGAATGTTCCATGGCTAAGACCGGGCGTACTTAAGACCTGGCGTACTTAAGACCGGGCGTACTTAAGACCGGGCGTACTTAAGACCGGGCGGACTTAAGACCAGGCTTAAGTCCCGTTGGTGCAACCGGCGTTAGTCCCATTCTAACGCCAGGTCTTAACTAAGACCTACTTAGCAGTTACGACCAGGCTTAGTTAAGACCAGTTGGTGCAACCGGCCCAAGGACTGATCTGACTGGTTTGGAGACAGGCTGCCTGGGCGACCTGATTGGCTGCCTGGGTCACATGGTGTGCTGAGTGTTGGCTGTGGAAAGCCCCGGTAGCTGCAGCCTGGCTTCCCACCAGAGACCAGGAGCACCACAACACCAACTGTACAAACTGAACAACACCGGCCTCCATCTTGTCTCCTGACGTCTAAAGAACCGCCGAATGGCGGCTGTGGTCACTGCACATGGCGTCTCATTTAACAACAATAAAGGAAATGCATTTGGTCATAGTTTATCATAGTTCATCAATTATTTTACAATGTTGTGTTGCATTGTGATTATGAACCGTATTGTAAATGTTAACAAACCTTTGACCCTGGCTCTGACTTTCAATTTGGTTTTTTATTGAAGTCAGATCGTATTTATTGTGTACTAGAGGTGAGATGATTGTGTTGTGTACTGAAAGTCAGGTTGTTTCACTGTGTTGTGTTGTGTTGCGTACTAAAGTGAGATCATCATTGTGTTGTTGTGTACTAAAGTGAGATCATCGTTGTGATGTGTACTAAAGTGAGATCAACGTTGTGTTGTTGTGTATTAAAGTGAGATCATCGTGTTGTGTACTAAAGTGAGATCATTGTTGTGTTGTGTTGCGTACTAAAGTGAGATCATCGTTGGGTTGTTGTGTACCAAAGTGAGATCATCGTTGTGTTGTGTTGTTGTGTACTAAAGTGAGATCATCGTTGTGTTGTTGTGTACTAAAGTGAGATCATCGTTGTGTTGTTGTGTACTAAAGTGAGATCATCGTTGTGTTGTGTTGTTGTGTACTAAGTGAGATCATCGTTGTGTTGTTGTGTACCAAAGTGAGATCATCGTTGTGTTGTGTTCCCTAGGTGGAGCAGGGTGAAGAGACAACACCGTCACCAGCGACATAACTCCTAAACTTCCATCCCACCGAATGGCGTCCAGTGAGTGTGTTGTGTAACGGTCTGTGTCCAGTGAGTGTGTTGTGTAACGGTCTGTGTCCAGTGAGTGTGTTGTGTAACGGTCTGTGTCCAGTGAGTGTGTTGTGTAACGGTCTGTGTCCAGTGAGTGTGTTGTGTAACGGTCTGTGTCCAGTGAGTGTGTTGTGTAACGGTCTGTGTCCAGTGAGTGTGTTGTGTAACGGTCTGTGTCCAGTGAGTGTGTTGTGTAACGGTCTGTGTCCAGTGAGTGTGTTGTGTAACGGTCTGTGTCCAGTGAGTGTGTTGTGTAACGGTCTGTGTCCAGTGAGTGTGTTGTGTAACGGTCTGTGTCCAGTGAGTGTGTTGTGTAACGGTCTGTGTCCAGTGAGTGTGTTGTGTAACGGTCTGTGTCCAGTGAGTGTGTTGTGTAACGGTCTGTGTCCAGTGAGTGTGTTGTGTAACGGTCTGTGTCCAGTGAGTGTGTTGTGTAACGGTCTGTGTCCAGTGAGTGTGTTGTGTAACGGTCTGTGTCCAGTGAGTGTGTTGTGTAACGGTCTGTGTCCAGTGAGTGTGTTGTGTAACGGTCTGTGTCCAGTGAGTGTGTTGTGTAACGGTCTGTGTCCAGTGAGTGTGTTGTGTAACGGTCTGTGTCCAGTGAGTGTGTTGTGTAACGGTCTGTGTCCAGTGAGTGTGTTGTGTAACGGTCTGTGTCCAGTGAGTGTGTTGTGTAACGGTCTGTGTCCAGTGAGTGTGTTGTGTAACGGTCTGTGTCCAGTGAGTGTGTTGTGTAACGGTCTGTGTCCAGTGAGTGTGTTGTGTAACGGTCTGTGTCCAGTGAGTGTGTTGTGTAACGGTCTGTGTCCAGTGAGTGTGTTGTGTAACGGAAAATCGTGCTTATTTACCGATGGCGACCGTCTCCTCGTCCCTCGTCGCGGGTCGCTCTGTGGGCTGCGTCGGGTTCGGGTTGGGTTCAGCCGAGGGGCGGCGTTGCCCCCGTCCTCCACCGGGGGGCGACGCCCTCCTCGTGGACGGGTCGCTCTCGACGGAACGAGCCGACAGGTTTGAGGGGGGACGGTTTAATACGTGGAGCGCAGGAACAGAACGGAGAACGCAGTACGGCTTAAGGCCGATTTAGGGTCGTCTTAAGGCGGCTGCATGCTTCAGCGTTGGTGTTACGTTGTTGCGCAAAATTTACTCAAAGCAATTCATGCTCCCTTTTAGGTTGCGCGTGTTGCGCGTGTTGCCAAGCAATTTACCGCCAGAACAGTAGGTGGAGTAATATGTGGAGGAAAGTTTTTCGTTGAAGACGAACCTCTAACCTCGAGAATGACGTCTTTGTCTGTGGGAGTCGTTGGTTTGTTTATGTGCCAGATCGTGTTCTCCCAGAGCCCGTCTCATATTAGACATTCTCTGGTTCTCCCCATACACAGTGAATGATGGCAACAGACAGAGGAACAGGGGTGATGAAGTTGTTGATCATTGGGGTTGTATAAATGTGCATATCTCTCTACATTTTAAAACGACATAATGTGTTGGCAGCAAAGTTAACTTCACTTCAGGTTAATGCTTTTGTATATGAGCCTGCCGGGTGATACTCCAGACAGGAAGTAGTAACCAGACCAGCAAACCAATCACAGCCTTGCAGGCTGGGCGGCTCGCGTAAAAGCTTACGTAAAAAATGACGCAAGTCTAGAAAAATCGCCCGACGCACGCAAGACGTGAGAAGTCGCGCAAGGGGGGCGCAAGGGCGCGCAAGGGCCTCTTGCGCTTGCGCTTACGCTTACGTAACCGAGCATAAACCAGCCTTTAGACGCAGAGACGTAAGCACGTAATTTACACAAGGGACTTGTTTTAGACAAGTTTTGATTTACGGTTCCCTTAAGGATTGTGCGTGTTGCAAGGGGATTCTCCGCCAGAACAGTAGGGGGAGCAACGAACGAATCTGTGGGCGTGGAAGTGGAAATCGCTGGCTTGTTTATATTTATGCACTTCCAGTATTTTCGACGAGAGTAGCAGTAGCTAAGTTTAGGTTAGCGGTCTTTTTCCACACTCTGAACAACCGGAAATGTGAGACTCCTGAAAGGATGTGGTTAGCTGGCCAATCACAGTCTTTGCGAGCTGCGTAGGGCCGTAGTGTTTTAGTCGCATAGTCAGGAATTTTGGGCGACGCACTTAAGCACGTAAGGGGGGATATTTTACCGCGCAAGGGGGGGTTATGTATCTTACGTGCTTACGCGTTACGTCTAAAACAGAGCATATATCGGCCTTTAGGTTCTCCCTCCATGGGGGGTGGGCGGTGTTTCCCCCCGCACTGAGGGGTTAAGGGAGGCCGCCTTAACAACCACAGGGCCCCGCCTCGACTACCAATGTAAAACAGATAAAGGAAATAATAATAATAATGATAAAAAAAGAATTGTAATAAATATTTATTAATTATTATTATCAACAAAGTACAAAACTCTTGTAGGGAAAGAGAACAGACTTCCATCAGGTACAAAAAGTACAGATAAATAAACCGTCCCGGAGGACCGCAGGGCCACGAGACGCTCCTGGACCCCCTGGACTCAGACGTTCTGGGGGAGCGCTGTATCAGGGTGGGGGTCCCCCTGGTCAGGCCCGCCCTCGGGGTCTGCGGGGGTCCTCCGGTCGCCTCCGGCTCACTCCTGTTGCGTCCGGTCGTTAGCACGACGCGCGGCGGCCGTCCGCTATCGAGACCCTCCGCTAACGGTCCACTCCTCCGTCTCCCTCATCTCCCCCGTCTCCCCCGTCACCCCCGTCTCCCCCCCCTCCAGCCCTTCAGACCCCCCCCCCCCCCCTCCCCCAGGGGCCCCCAGTGCCCGTGACTCCCTGGGCACGCTTGATGGGCGATGCGGCGCAGCTGCGCGGAGGGGTATGTATCTCCTGTTGACTCAACACAGTCTCACTCCGAGAACGTCAAATACCGACTGTTGGCAAAGGCCCTTTAGCGTCGGTGACTGACGGGAAAGGTACCCTTTTTATTCGCTCGGTGACGGTAAAGGTACCCTTCGGCGTCTTCTGCATACGGAATGGGGGGTGCCTCACTACGTCTCTAATAGACGATGTGAGCATCTTTCCTATTGGATAGTTTTTTTAGGATATTCTTCTGTGAAAATGGCGGACATACTTTTTATCCTGGGTGGAAAATATGATATTTTAGAATAGTTACACCATTAAAAGTGTTTATGTAAACATTTTTAGCGAGAAATGTGCATTTTACTTTCATAATCGTCGTTCGGCGAATGTGAAGGATGTTTGGTTTGATAGATATGACGAAGAATATTTCATCGGGCGATAATGGCCGGCGTACAGGCATCCCGGGCTCACGAAAATAGGTGACACTGTCACGTTATTTAATCTATTGAAACGTGATCAGGTACACGTATTTTCTAAATGTTCGTGTCAAAAAGCACATTTTTCAAACTCATGCATATCAATTGGAAGTATTTGTCGTGATTTGTCACTAAGCACGACTTCCATCTAAGGTTCTGTCCGGGAGCTTTCTCCCTATTGTCCCTTAAGGAGCTCCGTACAGAACATTTATTGTTAAAAATTGTCTGTGATAACTAAGAATATGACAGCTTTTCCAGTCTCACCAATATGCGCACAGATCGCACGGTTTTGACACTTTCAAGATGCGTGCAGTAGCCTACATACGCCAAATGACCATTTCGTGTGCATACGATACGCAAAACCCAGCATTAACTACTGTGGAGGGCGGATACGTCCATTTCGCGTGCATATGTGCATATGATACGAAAAACCCAGCATTAACTGAATGGGAGATGCAATATTTTAGGACAGATTCACCATTTAACGTGTTTCTAATGACATTTCTAGCGAGAAATGTACTTTTCCCTTGAATAATCCTCAGTCAGTGAATGTGTATGATCTTTATTAATCTTTATTATCTGAATGGGAAATGCAGCTCACGTGTTTCCTGCTTTTGTGTTATTAAACCGTTACTTTATGTAACTTTTAATGATATCATCTTGTTAGAAACACGTACGTTTTCGTGAACACTGGATTACGTCGCATTTCAACATAAAATAGCGTGTTATACACACACACACACACACACACACACACACACACACACACACACACACACACACACACACACACACACACACACACTGCATTTCGCTGCCAAATAATAAATACTAAGGCAGAATAAAGAATAAATTAATTCATTATCATTCAACTTCAACATGCGTTATTACAGTATAGTGGTGGAGGGATGACGTGTGTTGGCCAACCCGGAAGTGAGCGTCGCCCTGCCTGGGTTCCCTTGACAAAAAGCCAACGGGTTTTTCCATTTGATTTTGGATTATTGCAGAAAAATTAGCATCTTTGAAGCACCTCCTCAAAAACTGAAAATAAATAAAATAACTGTGCTCCAAAGAAAGAAATGTAAACCAATGCATTCCGAATGGGAGTGTTTCTCCGATTTTTCCATGCTACACAGAACGAAATGTAAACCCATGCAAATAAAGACTTCATGGTCATAATCATTTAAATATCATTAATCTCCTGAGGGTGGTATTCTATTTTTTTCAACGGGGCTGAATCCAGTCACTTGACCGTCATGGTTGCTATGGTGGTTGCTATCCACCAGCCCCTCTAATCCTTACGTGGCTCTAAAAACCACGCGGCAAATGAGCTGCCGTAATTTGTGTTGTTGTTGTCGTAAACTAGTGTCCGATGGTTAAAAAATAGACGGATATTCCAAGGTATCCTTAAAAGGCAGCTTGGATGTTTTTATTTTCTGCAGTTTAGACTTCTTCTATAACCTATTTTTGAAAGCAAAACACCAAGCTCATTGATTTAACGAGGCAGGGTTATTTGAAACAATTTATTAATAAATATTTATGAGAGGTCATTCCTTCTCCTGAGTTTTCTTCCTATTTATGTCTAGTGTACAACCCTACTGTCCACAAGCATCACCCCCCCCCCCCTCCCCATATGGATTTGGAGAATTGTTGCCACGTCCCAGTGGTGGAGGTATCATATATATGAAAGAGGGCATTCAATTATACTACAGTGATCAATTAGGAGGCCGAAGCCCTAAAGGAAGTGATGCAATAGGTGACTGGGTCGACGACATTTAAGTAAGCTTTACTTTGAGGTCTCTTATATATCAAAGGGGGTCTCAAAGGACGCATACGCTTCAACCTGTGGCTCCGGTCCTACAGGAAATGACTCAGCAAGTGCTCCATCTCGTTGCACCTGCACCCAGCGGCTCGCTTGCAAGATTTTGGCCTGAAGTTATTCCCAGACCTACACCGTAGCCATCCAACCTGCATATCTGAGAATCAGGCCTCTCTTTAATAATGACAAAATGTATGAGAGAAATACACATTCACTTTTGACTCATAAGCGGCGTGGTGCCGGCTCCTTTTGACCTTTTGACCCCAGACTTCTGGGGGAATAGCTGAATCAATTCATTAGTCAATCAAAAGCATGTAAAGAGGGAGAACAAGGTGTCCTTCAACATCTACGCTTCCAGGCGATTGCAACGGTGCCACACATGAGCATATTCGAACATGTTTAATGGTAGTAATTAGCTGTCGAAATTGGAGGCCTTAATCAATAATGAGCAGCTATTGATTTGCTTCCCGATAGAAATTTGTGACAAATGACATGTTATTTAGCCTCTACACGTTGAGTTGAGTCCAATGACACCAAGCATGACACTCTAGAAAATGGTAACATGTATTTTACATGGTACACCTAGGTCTAGGACATGATCTCGGTGTAGCAAGAGGGCGAGCTTGATCTCATTGGACTCAGCTTAACGTGTAGATGCTAAATAACATGTAATTTGTCAAAAATCTCCATCGGGAAGCAAATCTATAGCTGGTCATTATTGATAAAGGCCTCCAAAATCGACAGCTAATTACTACCCCGAAACATATTCAAATATGATCATGTGTGGCACTGTTGCAATCGCCTCGAAACGTAGATGTCAAAGGACACCTTGTTTGCCCCGTTACGTAACCGGGAAGATATTTTCATACTTCTAATGAATTGATTCATATTTTAAGGTTCTCGGAGTGAGACTTTAAGCGGCTGCAGCAGAAGTGTTGAGACGAAAGATGATATCAAGACATTTATAGAATATTCACATTCACATTATGATTCTTCGTCATAACATCCAACCAAACATCCTTTACAGTCACCAAGCGAGGATTATGAAAGTCCAGGCCCCCCCTTCCGGCACTCAAGGTCCGACTGGGCCAAGTTTAGGGCAGGAAGGGCCCCCCATACCGGCCCTCGGGGTCCGACCGGGCCAAGTTTCGGTGCGGGGATCCCAGTTAGGCCTTAGAATAAGGTATTCAAATTTCAGGGCGGTAGGACCTTCCTATCTCAAAAACTGTTTTTCCACCACATTCTGAACCATTAGGTCTTGCAGGTAACACATCTGAGGGGCTTTGTCCTTTAGGCCGAAGCCCTAAAGGAAGTGATGCAATAGGTGACTGGGTCGACAACATTTAATTATGCTTTACTTTGAGGTCTCTTATATATATCAAAGGGGGTCTCAAAGGACGCATACGCTTCAACCTGTGGCTCCAGCCCTACAGGAAATGTCTCAGCAAGTGCTCCATCTCGTTGCACCTGCACCCAGCGGCTCGCTTGCAAGATTTTGGCCTGAAGTTCTTCCCAGACCTACACCCTAGCCATCCAACACGCATATCTTAGAATCAGGCTTCTCTTTAATAATGACGAAAAGCTATTAGAGAAATACACATTCACTTTTTGTTATCTCATAAGCGGCGTGGTGCCGGCTCCTTTTGACCTTTTGACCCCAGACTTCAAAAACGTGGCCACAGGCCAGCTGTGACTACACACCTTAAGCCACAAATGTACACCTCCATCCCACAAAAAATGGGGACTAGAAACTTACCTCTGTCTTATGTTTATTTACCGTACTGTGGGAGGTCACGCCCCTTTTCCGGCCTTTTCGAGATAGCTAGGGATGCTAAAATGTTTACACACATTTCCCGGGGCCCCAAGAACGACATATCCGAGATTTGGAGTTCTAGCCCTTAGAGAAAAAAAGTTTTCCCAAATGGACTGTAATTTGGACAAAGCCCCTCAGATGTGTTACCTGCAAGACCTAATGGTTCAGAATGTGGTGGAAAAACAGTTTTTGAGATAGGAAGGTCCTACCGCCCTGAAATTTGAATACCTTATTCTAAGGCCTAACTGGGATCCCCGCACCGAAACTTGGCCCGGTCGGACCCCGAGGGCCGGTATGGGGGGCCCTTCCTGCCCTAAACTTGGCCCAGTCGGACCTTGAGTGCCGGAAGGGGGGGCCTGGACTTTCATAATCCTCGCTTGGTGACTGTAAAGGATGTTTGGTCGGATGTTATGACGAAGAATCATAATGTGAATGTGAATATTCTATAAATGTCTTGATATCATCTTTCGTCTCAACACTTCTGCTGCAGCCGCTTAAAGTCTCACTCCGAGAACCTTAAAATATGAATCAATTCATTAGAAGTATGAAAATATCTTCCCGGTTACGTAACGGGGCAAACAAGGTGTCCTTTGACATCTACGTTTCGAGGCGATTGCAACAGTGCCACACATGATCATATTTGAATATGTTTCGGGGTAGTAATTAGCTGTCGATTTTGGAGGCCTTTATCAATAATGACCAGCTATAGATTTGCTTCCCGATGGAGATTTTTGACAAATTACATGTTATTTAGCATCTACACGTTAAGCTGAGTCCAATGAGATCAAGCTCGCCCTCTTGCTACACCGAGATCATGTCCTAGACCTAGGTGTACCATGTAAAATACATGTTACCATTTTCTAGAGTGTCATGCTTGGTGTCATTGGACTCAACTCAACGTGTAGAGGCTAAATAACATGTCATTTGTCACAAATTTCTATCGGGAAGCAAATCAATAGCTGCTCATTATTGATTAAGGCCTCCAATTTCGACAGCTAATTACTACCATTAAACATGTTCGAATATGCTCATGTGTGGCACCGTTGCAATCGCCTGGAAGCGTAGATGTTGAAGGACACCTTGTTCTCCCTCTTTACATGCTTTTGATTGACTAATGAATTGATTCAGCTATTCCCCCAGAAGTCTGGGGTCAAAAGGTCAAAAGGAGCCGGCACCACGCCGCTTATGAGTCAAAAGTGAATGTGTATTTCTCTCATACATTTTGTCATTATTAAAGAGAGGCCTGATTCTCAGATATGCAGGTTGGATGGCTACGGTGTAGGTCTGGGAATAACTTCAGGCCAAAATCTTGCAAGCGAGCCGCTGGGTGCAGGTGCAACGAGATGGAGCACTTGCTGAGTCATTTCCTGTAGGACCGGAGCCACAGGTTGAAGCGTATGCGTCCTTTGAGACCCCCTTTGATATATAAGAGACCTCAAAGTAAAGCTTACTTAAATGTCGTCGACCCAGTCACCTATTGCATCACTTCCTTTAGGGCTTCGGCCTCCTAATTGATCACTGTAGTATAATTGAATGCCCTCTTTCATATATATGATACCTCCACCACTGGGACGTGGCAACAATTCTCCAAATCCATATGGGGAGGGGGGGGGGGTGATGCTTGTGGACAGTAGGGTTGTACACTAGACATAAATAGGAAGAAAACTCAGGAGAAGGAATGACCTCTCATAAATATTTATTTAATAAATTGTTTCAAATAACCCTGCCTCGTTAAATCAATGAGCTTGGTGTTTTGCTTTCAAAAATAGGTTATAGAAGAAGTCTAAACTGCAGAAAATAAAAACATCCAAGCTGCCTTTTAAGGATACCTTGGAATATCCGTCTATTTTTTAACCATCGGACACTAGTTTACGACAACAACAACAACACAAATTACGGCAGCTCATTTGCCGCGTGGTTTTTAGAGCCACGTAAGGATTAGAGGGGCTGGTGGATAGCAACCACCATAGCAACCATGACGGTCAAGTGACTGGATTCAGCCCCGTTTAAAAAAATAGAATACCACCCTCAGGAGATTAATGATATTTAAATGATTATGACCATGAAGTCTTTATTTGCATGGGTTTACATTTCGTTCTGTGTAGCATGGAAAAATCGGAGAAACACTCCCATTCGGAATGCATTGGTTTACATTTCTTTCTTTGGAGCACAGTTATTTTTATTTATTTTCAGTTTTTGAGGAGGTGCTTCAAAGATGCTAATTTTTTCTGCAATAATCCAAATCAAATGGAAAAACCCGTTGGCTTTTTGTCAAGGGAACCCAGGGCGACGCTCACTTCCGGGTTGGCCAACACACGTCATCCCTCCACCACTATACTGTAATAACGCATGTTGAAGTTGAATGATAATGAATTAATTTATTCTTTATTCTGCCTTAGTATTTATTTATTTGGCAGCGAAATGCAGTGTGTGTGTGTGTGTGTGTGTGTGTGTGTGTGTGTGTGTGTATAACACGCTATTTTATGTTGAAATGCGACGTAATCCAGTGTTCACGAAAACGTACGTGTTTCTAACAAGATGATATCATTAAAAGTTACATAAAGTAACGGTTTAATAACACAAAAGCAGGAAACACGTGAGCTGCATTTCCCATTCAGATAATAAAGATTAATAAAGATCATACACATTCACTGACTGAGGATTATTCAAGGGAAAAGTACATTTCTCGCTAGAAATGTCATTAGAAACACGTTAAATGGTGAATCTGTCCTAAAATATTGCATCTCCCATTCAGTTAATGCTGGGTTTTTCGTATCATATGCACATATGCACGCGAAATGGACGTATCCGCCCTCCACAGTAGTTAATGCTGGGTTTTGCGTATCGTATGCACACGAAATGGTCATTTGGCGTATGTAGGCTACTGCACGCATCTTGAAAGTGTCAAACCGTGCGATCTGTGCGCATATTGGTGAGACTGGAAAAGCTGTCATATTCTTAGTTATCACAGACAATTTTTAACAATAAATGTTCTGTACGGAGCTCCTTAAGGGACAATAGGGAGAAAGCTCCCGGACAGAACCTTAGATGGAAGTCGTGCTTAGTGACAAATCACGACAAATACTTCCAATTGATATGCATGAGTTTGAAAAATGTGCTTTTTGACACGAACATTTAGAAAATACGTGTACCTGATCACGTTTCAATAGATTAAATAACGTGACAGTGTCACCTATTTTCGTGAGCCCGGGATGCCTGTACGCCGGCCATTATCGCCCGATGAAATATTCTTCGTCATATCTATCAAACCAAACATCCTTCACATTCGCCGAACGACGATTATGAAAGTAAAATGCACATTTCTCGCTAAAAATGTTTACATAAACACTTTTAATGGTGTAACTATTCTAAAATATCATATTTTCCACCCAGGATAAAAAGTATGTCCGCCATTTTCACAGAAGAATATCCTAAAAAACTATCCAATAGGAAAGATGCTCACATCGTCTATTAGAGACGTAGTGAGGCACCCCCCATTCCGTATGCAGAAGACGCCGAAGGGTACCTTTACCGTCACCGAGCGAATAAAAAGGGTACCTTTCCCGTCAGTCACCGACGCTAAAGGGCCTTTGCCAACAGTCGGTATTTGACGTTCTCGGAGTGAGACTGTCCCAGGCCGACGGCGGGGGGTTGACACAATCATGGGCGTCATGTCCACTGGGGACGGGGGGGACATGTCCCCTCCTCTTTTCAAAATCCCGCTTGTGCCCCCCCTCACTTTCTTAACCGCAAAAATCGTGCTTATTTACCGTTTGGCCGGACGACAGGTTCTGGCTGAGAATGTTAATTGAGCTGCTGATTGTAAGGCCCTGGTGTATATAAAAAGTATAAATATTACAAATTGCCACAGACGAGTAGCGGACACGGACAGCCCGCCCACGCGGTTCTATAGGACACTTTGGCGTCTGTGGACTCTGAGTCACGGACGTGTTCCCCCACGCATGCGCACTTGATTGCCCACTGAATGAAGAGGCTTCGCGGTGGGTTTTCATAAGAATGAAACGCCAACAGCAGTTCGATTTAATGTATTTCTTTGGAGAGGGGATGACAAGAAAGAAAGGACGTGTGAGTCGGTTGATTATGGGTTGTAAAACAGCATTAATATATATTGTGACATAGGTGAATATTCTATTCACCTATGTCACTTGAAAACGAGTCCACCTTAAACCGCAGCAAGTATCCGTCAACAATGTATGAAAAGTCTCTCTCTCGCTGCTAGTTTACTTTAACGTCAGACCCACACACCACGGGCTCAATAGGATAACTCTACTCCGCTTTCATAGGGGGACCAGATGGGCAGTCGCGCATTTTCATTACTTTTTACATGTCCCGCAAATTGAGACGTTGTCCCGCATTGGTATTGACAGTCAGACTCGGTTTTTTTATTATTTTGAATTGCCTGTTTTATAATCGTGCATTTATCAAACAGCTGTGTGCGGAGACATCAGTGAGGGCTGTCATCAGGGGGCGGGGCACGCTGTTTGATCATGTCAATCAAACTGGGACGCATACGCAGGTGAAGGGCACGCCCACCAACAAGAAACAGTGCAAATCAGGTCAGAACGGCATGCAGCACGAGACGGAGGAAAGCACGACTCGTACGGCTAAGAAGAGGAAATGCAGCTACAATATAGAATGGAAACTCTTCCTGGATGAAACCAGTGCAAGGCGAGTCTGGTAACGTTTTGTGTGAAGTTTGCTTGAGTCTGGTAACGTTTTGTGTGAAGTTTGCTTGAGTAATTTTTCCATTTTACACGGTGGTGAATACGACGCAAAACGACACAAACAATGTGGGACAAAAAACGTTATTATTTTATTCAGTGCCTATTGCCTAATTGTATAGACAGGTGTGCATTTAGTTGTTATTGTCCAGGAAAAGTAGATCATTTTCAAATGCATTTATTTTGTGTATTTAATCTATGTGATTCTGAGCTGAGTGAGTTTTGTGTTGTTCAGATAATCAGCCTATGTACTCCATGTAGCCTAATCCAGTGCATGTTCTACTAGAATATGTGGCTCAGTATATTGTTCGACTAGAGCAAACACTTTAATGTGGTGTTTTGAGTTGTGCTGGGGTTAGGTTGCTGCTCTCTGTTGTTGGAGAAAAGGCAAATTCAAGTTCAAATACTTGACATAACAATTGTAGCCTTGACTGTCTGTTCTGTTTGATTGTATACAGTCAGACGTGTTAACTTGAGGCACTGTGAAATAGCATGAAAGCTCCATGCCTACTAGGTTTTCTCACGTGAGAGGAACTTGGGAAAGTTCCATTTAAATAAGATATATTTGTTAAGTTTGTATTTGCAGGCTGTTATGTGATACAGCATCAACCAGATGGCAAAGAATGGTAATGTTATAAGCAAAGAATAGAAATGTTAATTTTTTTATTTTTAGTTATTTTAGTCTACCTCGATGCATTGGTATCCCACATTGTCCCACACAAACGTAGTCTTTGTCCCACATCTTGTGAATTGTGATCTGGTCACCCTAGGTCAGGGTCCTGCAGGTTATTGCGAACAAGGTGGTGCAGGTCCAAGGCGCGCCAGTTGAGCACACACTTCGAGGTGTGCGATAGGACGGGACAGACGGCGATGACTGTGTGGGACCGGCTGATCCTCAGTGCAGTTGGGAAAGTGCTATTCTTTCCACTCCTTGACCACTAGAAAGGAGGGTGACCGGACTGTGTTGACCACCACACCCTCTACAGTGGTCACGACTTCCCTCAGTTTGATGACCGTCAGGGCTGAGGAGAATCTGCGCCGACTGGGGTCCAGATCGTGGCCAAGCCCAGGTGCCCAAGATGCCAAGCCGGCCAAGACAAAGTGGCTGTTGTCCCCGCGACGCTGCCAGGGCTGCTCCATCCTCCAGCGCGCACAGCAGCATATATTATCACCTACTCGGGAGTGCTCATTGTGGTTGGCAGAGACGGGGAGGAGCGATCAATGTCATTCACGAACTCTGCAGTCTTTGGGTTTGTTAGGGACCCTTTCTTTTCCTCCGGTGCCCATGACGGCCCAGCCCTGGAGGAAACTGTCATCGCAGTGCCCGAGGTAGAGGTGACTGTGAACGCGGACGGACTGGCGGTGCGCTTCGCTGCTGCCGTCGCTGAAAGTGAGGCAACAGTTGTTCAGAGCGGCCAGGGGAATGTCCCGCCCGCGTCGCTCAGCCACAGGACCCGGCCGGACGCGGAGGAGGCGTCGACCTCCTACGCCGGTGACGGTGACGGCGTACTCGCATCGTATTTTTCCCGTCAGTCTCATTGATTTCCGTTGAGCCCTTAGAAAGTGATGGCACCCCGCACTATTCCAAGGTGGCTATCACAAAAGCTAATCATTAGATGACGTATCAGAGCCTAACAACGTTAATATTTAAATGACAAACACAATGTGAAGCGTAAAATGTTACGCTATGAAGACCTTTTTTAAACTTGCAAATAAACTCACATACTTGAAGGGACATACACATGTGGACATTTACGTGTTGTCCACATAAATGTCTATTTATGTGGACATTTCTATTTCTACTGACTCTTATAGTCTATTTCTACTGACTCTTATAGTTTAATTTTTGAAAACGAGTCGGTGGTTAGAAGCTAGGTTCTTCAAACATGGCTGATTGTCTGCTTCCGGTAGAGGCTAAATGCTACCGGAAGCAGACAATCAGTCACAATCAGTGACGCAAATAAGCACATAAGCTGTAACATCCGCACATAGCCACAAGACAGCGGGACCAAAAATTAAAGCTGTAATAGCTGCTCATGGCCACAAGATGGCAGCATCATCACACATGATGAAGCCGGAGATGGGCTCTCAGATCATAGTCAATCAGAGCATGTACTACGCCATATAGGCTACGCCTATTCTGTATTTGAACAGACACGCGCCCAAAGGACGGCAGAAACACACGGTAGCTCATCTATTGATTTCTGCATGTCTCTCTGCGCTTGTCAATACAATTCTCCTCCTTTTGCTTCATAGTTACCATACCGAATACTTTAACAAATAAAGTGAGTCAAAAGCGGTCCTGATTCAAGTACCTTTTCTAAAGAACACGACACACTTAAAACCAATATTTGTTACGTCATTCTATATGCACAAATGATCTGTCATATAAAAGCTGAGTCAAAGTCCAAAAATGTAAACCATATCATTCGGTGAGCTAATCGCAATTAACTAGATCAGAGAAAGAATAATACATTTAGTTTGTTTATTAGTTGGCCCCTTAGGGAAATTCTTTTTGACAGTTTCTTTCCGTCATTTCTCATTTTAATTTCTTGTCATAGGCACATAAAGAACATGCATAAAATACATTTATACATTTGACATTGACGATAACATACATACAATGGGGTTGGGGTACAGGGGGTTACCGTTGGGGTACATGGGGATACCAATGTATGTAACCTTGTTCCATACATTGCTCAATGTATGCATGTAACCATGTATGAATGTAACCTCAATGTATGTAACCTTGTGCCCTGCCTCAGGTCAAGGCACGGAGGATGGCAGGCCCACAGCAGGGACATGGCGCTGGTTTGCCTTAATGGACGAGCTCATTGGCAGCTCAGCAGCCGTGTCACCGCCAGTGGTAGTGGGCTCTCTCCCAGCCAGGCCAGGCCAGGTTAGGGTCAGAGTGGAGGATGAGGTGGTGAGAGGAGGGAGAGCAGGAGCCAGCACAGCGACAGCCGCAGGGGCAGGAGCAGCAGGGGCAGCAGGGGCAGCAGGGGCAGCAGGAGCAGCAGGGGCAGCAGGGGCAGCAGGGGCAGTTGAAGCAGGGGAAGGAGCAGCGGGTGCAGCAGGGGCCGGAGCAGGGAGAAGAGGGAGGGAGGATCCCTTCCTGCTTCTGGTGAGGGAGGATATCCTTTACCAGCGGCAGGCGGATGAGAGGAGAGAGCTGGAGTCAAGGGAGCGGTTTGACCGTTTCTTCTCTCTCCTTGAGCGTTTGGTTGAGAGGCGTGGGACCCGTCTTTGGCCCCAGCTGCTTCGGCGAAAGCAGGGTGCCCTGCCAGCAGGGCAAACCCTTCCCCCATGGCCTTGACCTCCTCATCATTTGATGGCAGCTTGATAAAACTGCCCCGGACAGCTACCACCTCCTCCGCAATGCTATGCACCATTCTGTGGACAGATGACAT
This sequence comes from Gadus chalcogrammus, assembly GCF_026213295.1. NCBI lineage: Eukaryota > Metazoa > Chordata > Actinopteri > Gadiformes > Gadidae > Gadus > Gadus chalcogrammus. The sequence goes on along the minus strand of NC_079433.1, from coordinate 3,082,137 downwards.
TGGAATGCCAAAAGCTCTGGACACAACCCGATAGGCTGCGCCAGTAGCAATCCAAAACAAAAAGACCAGGGTCTCCATGGTGGGCCCCCAACCGTGCTGTCGCTCCGTTTGGAGGACCCCAAGGAGGACCTGGATAGCCTGCCGGCTAAGCCTGAAATCAGGGCGGGTGTCCTCTCCCTGGAAGAAGCACTGCAGCACCGGCACGGTGGCATTGATTTGGCAGTAATGCCTGGCCTGCAACAACAGATGAGCAAATATAGATAGACGGGTAAATAATATAGATTTATTTTTTCATACATGCATGTAGTATTCTTTGAGATGTTTGTCATAAGAATAGCCTTCCCCCACCCCACTGGCAATAATAATTGTGCAAACTTATGAAGCTTAAACTCTGATTTTGATAAACCATCAGCTAGACCACCATGTTCAATTAGAATATGCGTTAGAATATGCGTTGCCCCAAAGAAAAGACATGAGAAGCAGCACTATCGTCAATGCAACAATTCAATACAATACAATTCAGACATTCAAAGCTCACATACCTCGACATTCTGATGGCAGAGACTCCGACAATAGAGCCGTCGTCTCCTCCGTTCAACCCTCCGCCGATGGAGTCGTTCGGAGTCCTCCAGCTCAGAATCAAAAATATTGACCAGCTTCATTGCTTCCTTGTTTTTTTCAGAAGTGCACAGGTGTTTACAAGCGGAAACGCAGTATTAAAAAGCGGAAGCGGAAGCGCATCCACACTAGCAAGTCGTTCCCAAAGTCCGACGTTACAAACGCTAGGAAGCACTCGAGCTATATGGAGTCAGAACAGTCTCATTATTAATGAATGCACAGAGAAGGATTCACAAATGTATTTTGTGATTTATACATAAATTACTCTCTTCTCACAAATACATTTCAATGCACACACAAATGGATATCGGCATGTATAAATGTAAAATAAATCCATAAACAAAAATAAGTTTCACAAACATATTTCTGATCCACACACAAATATGTCTTGTTTTAAATAAAGGTAATATAAATCCATAAATATATTAATTTAAAAAAGATTTGCAATTTTCATCAAAAATGTATTTGGATGTCGTTACATTTATGTACAAACTGTTAAACTTGAATTTACAAGACGCTTTTCATTTGTGAGCTTGTTTGCATTTGTGTGTGAAACTGTCTGCATTTATGTGTGGATTTTTGAGACTCTCCTGACAAACAAATGCATTTTTTTCAACAAGGAACTCTCTGTAGCCAATCAGATGCCTCCCTCGTTTTCAGCCAATCACATGGCTGCAGTTCCGACCTCTGAGTCCAGCCTCCGAGCCTCCCGGTTCTCTGTCAAATGTCTACTCTATCGGAAAGAACATGGTTTTTTGAATGATCGTACATAACAATCTCTAGGTGGTGAAGAAGTAAATGCTGCGTCACGACACTTTTTCCATCTAATTTCGACTGGGTTTTGGGATAATCGGTGCCGTTAAAGTAGTAAACGGCACCGACGTAAAAACCCAGTCACAGCAGTCATGTGGTTGACTGAAAACGAGGGAGGCATCTGATTGGCTACAGAGACTTCCTTGTTGGAAAAAAATGCATTTGTGAATCTAGCGACGTCAGGAGAGTCTCAAAAATCCACACATAAATACAGACCAGTTCCCACTCAAATGCAAGTAAGTTCACAAATGAAAAACGTCTTGTAAATACAAATTTAACAGTTTGTATATAAATGTTACAACATCCAAATACATTGTGATGAAAATTGCAAATATTTTTTTAATTAATATACTTATGGATTTATATTACATTTATTTAAAACAAGGTACATTTGTGTGTGGATTAGAAATGTGTTTGTGAAACTTATTTTTGTTTATGGATTTATTTTACATTTATACATACCGATATCCATTTATGTGTGCATTGAAATGTATTTGTGGGATATAAATCACAAAATACATTTGTGAATCCTTCTCTGTGCATTCATTATTAATGAGACTGTTCTGACCCCATAGAGCTAGCACTCTAGTCTCATCTCCATAGGACGCGACTAGCAAGGACGCGTCCTATCAAGGCTGCAGCCTTCACATTGGGAAACAGCCCCAGGCTCTATTAATGCAGGCTATGTGGAAAATGCCCAGACTTTGCCTAAGCCTGGCTCCGCCCTCTTCCGCTACGTAGCTAAGATGGCTGCCGTTGAGTACGAAAAGTGTATCGATCCACACTTCGCGGTTTGACTACTCCATCCGGGTCCTTTCAGTAGGCCTACACTTATTTTCGCCCGATCTGAATCGGAACGCCCTACTACATAATCAAACTTAGGCTAGTAAGTACGGATAGTATGGATATTGGAACACGGCACTGGTGTTAGCGTTTGGGGGAATGTAGACACAGCTACAGCACACAGTCAGTATCTCTAGATCGGGCATACATATCTTTTGGTGGATGTGGATATCGGTGCACCATCTGTCAATGATGTAGATAAGCCCCCTCCCCACATCTTCCCTGATTGAGCCGTTCTGTCCGACCTGATGATGGTGAAGCCGTCCAGGATTACCTCGTTGTCGCAGATCTATCCATTCAGCCAGGTTTCGGTCAGGGCGATGATGCAGACGTCTCTTAAGGACCTTTACAGGTGGCATCGAGCATGTAGAATATCCATCTAGTTGTGGAGGGACCAGACATTTGCCAGGATGATGGAGGGGAGGGGTGTTTTGAAGGGACGTCTTCTGATCCTGCTTCAGGTTCCTCCCTGTTTTCCCCTTTTCCTGGGTCAGAGCTCCGGTGGTAAGGCCACTGCGGGCTTGATGCTACTTGGAGAAGAGTCCTGTAGTGATAGCAGGTCTGCTCAGCTGTAGGTGAGTAGCCTTCCATCTATCACCGGTTGCACTATGAGGTCATCGCAGATCAGCAATTGTGTTGTAATCACCAGGAAAATGATTAATTTAAAGGTCCCATGACATGCTATTTTATGTATTCTTTAATATAGGTATTAGTGGGCAACTAACACAGTATTCAAAGACGTTCCTGAAATTCAGCCGTGGTGCAGAGTTACAGCCACTCCGAGCCAGTCGCACATTGAGCTTCCCCCAAATGCGCTGTTTCGGTGGGCGTGTCAAGGAGGAGGGTGGGGGTGTGGCCCTGAGCAGCTTGCAGCTACGTGCGGTACCATGCGCTCTGTTTACAGTGGATGTATCGCAATGGCGAGGCGCACACAGCCTTTAGCCGTGTTCTGTAAATATTCTAGAACACACGGGAGTCCTGGAGCTCTATATCTAAATATTATCATATAGCCTACACAGATCATATATATTATATATCATATAATATATATTATCACGGCCAAAAGCTGTGTGAGCCGATATTATGAATCTCAAACGACCGCGTTGGGTTCTCCGACGTTCCTGGTTCTTCAACGTCCACATCAATGTGAATACACACACTGTAACGCAAGTGTTGTACACTTCCTTGTTATTTGGATAACCGTTCTGCTGTTGATGTGATGGCAAAAAGTTGAGAATGAATTGGGGGGAAGGAACTTTGGCTTTGACTCCCTCAAGAACATGAACCACGACATGGAGGAGAAAGGGATTGTTGGCGGCGAATGTCTCCCGCTTGAGCCCCGCTGAGGGACCACCGCCGGAGGCGCCTGAGCGCTGCCCGGCAAAGATCCCTTTCTCCTCCTTGTCGTGGTTCATGTTCTTGAGGGAGTCAAAGCCAAAGTTCTTTCCCCCCAATTCATTCTCAACCTTGGCTGAGATAACCCCCAATACGAGTCTCGTTGTAGAAATACCAGAGACGAGAGTCCGACGTGTTATGCGCCATCACACCAACAGCAGAACGGTTATCCAAATAACAAGGAAGTGTACAACACTTGCGTTACAGTCCTGGAGCTCTATATCTAAATAATATCATATAATACATAGATATCTATATCATATAACATATTGTGTGCGCCTCCAGACGATATTATGAATCACAAACGACTTTGTCGGGTTCTGCGACGTCTCTGGTTCTTCCACTTTCACATCAACCTGAAGTCGACTGAACCGCGCGCTGCCTGCTGCCGGCTGCCCGCTGCCGGGTGATGGTGCCTCGCGGCAACCGGCGGCATGTCGCAGTTCATGTACTTCAGCGAGTCAAACCAAAGTTCCTTTCCCCCAATTCCTTCTCAACCATGGCTCAGATTACCCCCACGACAGTCTCGTTGTGGAAATACAAGACACGTCAAAGAACCGACAAGAAACACTTGCGTTACAGTGTGACGTGTATTCACACACACACATGTGGCGCTCGCACGGTCGAGTCTCATTGGCGGGCCAACGTCTCTGGGCGGGCCAGGCAGAGTAAGGGGAGGAGCTGAGATTCCTCATGACGTCATGAGCACAGATTTCCAAATCAGCGCGCTTGAGCCTCCGTTTTTTCAAAGGCGAGCAGAACAGCTAGTGCTCGTTTTACACCAAACGCAAGTTTTAGCCACTGGGGGACCATAGGCAGGCTAGGGGAACTCATATTTATGTTAGAAAACCTCATAAATTGAGATTTTCATGTCATGGGACCTTTAACAGTTTTTGCCATGGTTGACAAATCAGAGACACGAGACAAGACCCAAACAGACTTAGACAGGCTGTGACGGGGGAGTCCACGATACCATACCACGACAAATGATACCTTAGCTGTGTTTGCCATCAGGTCGTGTTTGATTGCATCAAACCACCATTAGGACATATCTCAGTGTTGGTGTGTGATTAGGAGCCTTCGCCATGCATGATCAACCCCAATAGTACATTACCTCTTGATTAAACATGTATAAAAGGCTCAGAGTAGCTGCACTATTTGGCTAGGTTAGCTGTGTTCCATTCATTTTAATCAGCGTAGCTGCTACTGGCGAATGCACCCGTTTTGTAACAAACATTGGGCCATATCTTGAATCCGGCGCAATTGACTTCCTCACTAGCGCATGTGTCGTTGCTAGTTTGCAACTGGCGCAGAGCGTTCTTTTCCCTCCTGCGCCATGCGTCGGTAAATTAGGGAATGATCTTGCGCCCCAATGGGCGGTTCGGCAAAAGGAGGAGGCGTGTTCTGGCGCAAACGTTCCCTGGTGCTACTTTGCAGTTTCAGAAATCACTCCACAAACCAGGAAATACCTGGCTTAAAGTCAGTGGCGCGATGTTCAGATGCTATTTTAAGGGCGCATGCATAATGTTGCTTGTGCATCTCGCGCATACACTTAGCTTTTCTCATCTACCTAGTCACACATTCTTGGTTAATTATTTGGAGAACAGCTGATACAGCTGATACAGCGGTAATAAGTTGTACTTTTAAATCAATGCATCTGCAAACACCGTACAGCAAACACATATTTTATTGACACAGACATCGTGTACATGCCTATAACTTTTAGGATTGATGAGTATTTGATCTTGAGAAAACATTGTTTTGCCGTGAGTTAGTGTTAAAAAGAATGAATGAATGCGTGCGCGCGTGTGTGCATGTGTAAAATAATTAATGAATGTGGGCGTGCGTGTGTGCGTCCATCTGTTTCAACACACACAAACTAAACACGTAACGCATAATACAGTCCATGGCAATGTATATTAACGGGGGGACACATGCATATTGGGAACACAAGTCGATAACGATAATGCATACAATACTGATAAGAAACGAAGTCTTATCAGTATTGTTTTCTTTGCCGAAATTTATTGGAGGACTGAGTATTTCTGAAGTTGTGGAAGAAAACCTTATTCCATGTGTGAATTAGGGCATATTATTTGGCCATAAACTTGAAGTTTGAAATGAATGTGCATCTGTCTCACCATCGCAACATCGCCATAGCACCGCCCACAAAGCTACTTGCGCTTGGCGCTTCTCACTTGCGTTTCAGACCGTTAAAATAGGGCCCATTTTGTGGAGTGGTGGCAAAGGCTGGAGTAGAATGGTTCTCTGCTTACTAAAAGCAACCAACCTGTACATCAGGAATCCTGAAGTTATAAACTTGGCAAAAACAATCATAGGTGGAATGTAGGTACTTTCCTCGCCACACCTTACAAAGAACATAACTGAGAGTCACAGCCAAGCATGGGAGAGTCATGACTTAGTACATTCATATACACATTCTGACTGATGGCGGTGTCAATCACACGCAGTTACAGCCATCTCTTTGGGAGCAGTTAGGGTCAGTGTTGCCCAGTAATGTGCAGGTTCACACTTCACAAGAGCTAGCCCAAAATCCAGTTTACACTGTTTTAAATTAATTCATGTTCATATTTTGCAATTTAGAATTTTGAGCTAAGTTCATGAACTGTGCACATTCATTTCTTCTTTTTTTATTCTATTCCATTATTTTTCAGTATAACCTCCTCCTTCCTATCCACCCCAAGCCTCCCAATCATTGCCATAGTTCACGGCCCAAAGTAAATTAATTACTGTATACTACTAAAGAATCAAGATTACTTTTAAAAGCAAAAAAAACTTTAAAGACTCATAACTGCAGTTTTTTGACGATCGGTCATGAAAGTTTGTTCGCCCATCACCAGATCCAAGCTGAGGCTGCAGCATTCCCAGCTGAGCTACAGCATTGTCAACCATATGGAAACAAAAAAGGTCTGAATTGTCTGTGTCAGAGTCTGTATGTTCTGCGTCAGGGTCTTAATGGTCTATCAGGATCTTATTGGTCTGTGTTAGGCTTGGCCCCCGTAAAATGCTGCTTGCAGCCTTAATATTATTTATTTTTATTATCTATATCAAGCTCTATTTTTTTAGATTGAATTTTTAATTATGTGCAATATTGCTCACTTTCTATTGCCTTTTATTTGACTTTTATTTACTTATTTTGTTGACTTTTACTGTTTGTCCATTATGTTGTTTGTCAACTGTACTGTACTGTATGTTGATCCTGGATGCCTGAATTTCCTGAAGGGCATGAATGAAGTATCTACTTTTTTACTTACTTACTTCCCTGGCTGTGATTGTCAGTTATGTTCTTTTAAAGGAGTGGCAAGTAAATGGTTCCAAGGGACGGTTGATGGTAGCTTCCAAAGAAGTACCTTTACATTCCACCTACGGTTTCCTTAGCCAAGCTTATACTTCAGGATTCCTGATGGGCAGGGTGGTTGCTCTAAAAGGAATGATTATGGTTCCACGTTCACGCAACGCAATGACCACGCAGACGCTTCAACGCAGTCGCGAACCTTTACGGTTCTGCATCGGGATTTAGTAAGCGTCTTATCACAGCCCTTGCTGCTGCGTCGCCTCGACGGACGGTTACAGTTTTTGGGAGGCGTGCATCAGGCCCTTGCGATGGACGGAAGGAGGGTACATAGACGTAAGGGGTCCGTAACCCCCTTGCGTTGCGTGGGACAAATAATCAGCCCTTTAGTAAGCAGAGGATAAAGGTGGAGCACAAGATGGCCCAGGAGGAATCCACCGCCAGACACAAGGCCCACAGCATGGACTGGTTGCGGGAGAGGGAGGCGCTGAAGGCCCAGCTATTGGGTTTGATGAAGGCGCTAGAAGAGAACCGGCAGGTCGCCCAGCAGCTGAGCTTCAACGTCGGTCCCCAGCCAATTGAGACTCGTCAGGACAGACGGGGAACAGAGCCACCTCGACGGCCAGCCCAGCTGAGGCGACGCGTCCGAGAGTTGGAGAGGCGGGATCGCATCCGTCCGTTCCAAGAGAGGGAGGAACGGGAGCACCTGATCCGCAAGAGGAACTGGCTGGAGGTGGAGAAGCGGCGTCTGGACGCCGACCGCATGGAGCGGCAGTTTCTGAAGTGGCAGCACATCAGGTTTTAGCACTGGCGTTAGTGGTACAGGATCCAGCGGGAGCAGGTCGAACTGCGCCGACAGCAGGAGCAGCTACGCTTCGGGCAGGACTACCGCTCCGGCAAGAGGCCCTACAGGTTCCTGGGGGGACAACGGCCGAGGCGGGCCAACGCCAACACCCTGTCCAGCTGCGATGGGTGTTGCTGGCCGGTCAGAGGTGCCCTGAGGCTTCGTCAAAGGGTGGAGGAGTGTGGCAACCCGTCTTTGGCACAGCGCCCCTGGAGGCCCAGGGGGCAGGTTGTGGAGGCGGTGTACTACAAATGACCAACAGATGGCGATAGCAAGAGCATTGCTGCCAGCCAATCATTGAAATGCGGAGCACCTGAGGAGCAGGTGGGGAAGCATGCTTTAAAAAGCATTCTTCCACACTCATCCAGGGCTCTCCTGGTTCGTGTGTGCGGACTGCGGAGTGACCAGTCGTCATGGGTGAGGTGTTTCTGCCCTGAAGAACAAGACTGTGGATTCCTCCAAAGCCGTTTTTTGTTCAGTTTAGTAGCATGATACTTTATGTTTGATTAAAGGTGCAGTTTTGGCTTTGAGACTACGGTTGGTATTTGGAACGAGGCGGTTCTGTTGGGTCAGAGTTTTCGCTCAGAGTTTCATGCGGAAGTAAAGATACCCGAGACCTCCAAGATCACATCACAACAATGGCTGCCCATTTCATTGATAGACTAAAGTGAACTTGCAGCAACTTAACACCCATTCTAAGATTTGCATTACAATACATTATAGCTTACAATTATAAACATCACCTAATCAATTCTCACTGAAGTTCAACCATCGCAAGCAGTTCTAATAACTGATTCAGCAAAGAAGCGCAAAGAGCTCCCTGCGGGCATCCATAGTTGTTATGAAGTCTAGTCTCACGAGCGATCGTTTTTTCCAGTTTTATGTCGTAGCATACGAACTTCTGAGGGGCGTTTCCTGAACGCTCTATTTCGGAAGAAGGGAAGGTTTACGTGAATGCACGAAAGAGCTTCCGAACCTCCGAGCTGCTTTGAAGGCGGCACTATTAACTCCAACTTGGTGATGGGGGAGTTGGAGAACAGTGACACAGTGTGTGTGTGTAAGTGTGTGTGTGTGTGTGTGTGTGTGTGTGTGTGTGTGTGTGTGTGTGTGTGTGTGTGTGTGTGTGTGTGTGTGTGTGTGTGTGTGTGTGTGTGTGTGTGTTAGTTTCACTTTGAAGTTCTGAAAATGAATGACATCACAGCCGTATTTAATTCCTATTGGTCCAGACCGGCCCCTCCCTCTCCCTCTACCTCTTGTTAACAGGTTTCCTGATCAGTGCGTCTGATGCTGGAGTCGGAGTCACGTCTCTGTGGATAATCTCATCGAGCTGTTCTTCTGAATACATCGATATGAAGGCGCTAACGGGGCTGCTGCTGTTGGTCTTTGGTCACGGTGTGTCCTCAGGTAAGACTGACTCAAGTTTTTACTTTTCAAAACTATCTTTCCAAAAGGTTTGGTTATGGTCCCTGAAGAGACGATGCTTAGATTCCCTCATTTGGTTGAATAGCATTTGATTATCCTCTGTAATGAGTTAAATTAATCCACAACACGATTCAGCTTTTACTGTGAGTATTTAAACTAATATAAGAAAATGTATTCTGGGTGTGAACTGTGAAAATGAAACCAGCGCACTGGTTTGATGATGTTCCCAAATGTAAAATCTTTTATCAGAACCAAACATTAACCTTCAGTTAGGCGGGAAACTGATGGGTAATTTAAGTCTACTTTTAATACTTAAATTTTTTTTAAGTATTATATTAACTCCTTATATCCTATTATTTACTTGTCAACGTTCTTGGAGAATCATCACGCAAGCACACACACGCACACACGCAGACGCACAATAATATTACTATTATCATTGCTATCAATGTATTATTATGAAATATAATAATTATACTATTATTTTATTATTATCGTTCCAATGATACCAATGTGAAGATCGTTAAAATGCCGGCATTTTAAAATAAACGTATAATTATAAAAACATTGTAATAGTTATTTGACTAATTCTTTATTATTTATGTCAGCAGTAATGATTAAGAGGCAGCAGGTTGTGTTGTAGTTGTAGGTCTGGACAGCCAGCGCTGTAGGCTACAGTGAGATGTTTGGATGTCAATAAGATCAAACTAAAGGTTCCTCCATTACCTGGACGGCCAGGGGGCGGAGCCATGGGGAGGGGCCATAGGACAGGGGGCGGAGCCATTGGACAGGGGGCGGGGCCATAGGACAGGGGTTGGAGCCATAGAGCAGGGGGATGCCTTTCTGTGTAGAGGGATGGACAGTAGTAGTAGTAACATCTCTGTCTGTCTATAGTAATGAACTGTGTTAACCTCTCTGTCTGTCGCTCTGTCTGTCTGTCTCTCTGTCTGTCTTTCTACAGTAATGTAAAGTCTTAACCTGCCTGTCTGTCTGTCTACAGTGATGTACTGTGTTAACTTGTCTGTCTGTCTGTCTGTCTGTCTGTCTGTCTGTCTGTCTGTCTGTCTGTCTGTCTGTCTGTCTGTCTGTCTACAGTGATGAACTGTATTAACCTGTCAGTCTGTCTACAGTGATGTACCGTATTAACCTGTCTGTCTGTCTGTCTACAGTGATGTACCGTATTAACCTGTCTGTCTGTATGTCTGTCTACAGTGATGTACCGTATTAACCTGTCTGTCTGTCTGTCTACAGTGCTTCAGTCTCTGCAGTATTTCCTCACGGCGTCGTCTGGACTCTCAACCTTCCCAGAGTTTGTTGCTGTTGCGATGGTGGATGAAGTTCAGATTGGGCACTACGACAGTAACACCCAGGGAATAGTGCTGAAACAGGCCTGGATGGAACAGTTATTCGGAGATCATCCAGGTGAACTGGAGACGATGACTGGAATGGCTCTGGGTGCCAAGCAGAGACTCAAGGCCAAGATTTTGGATCTGAAGAAGTGCTTTAACCAGACAGGAGGTAAGTTTACATCTAATGTCTGACCTCTCACATATAGATATTCATCATTTACACCCAGAATAAAGTTTCACCGTACTCCTAAACAGTCTGAACATTTTATAAAATGCCTAAGCCAGGTAGCTAATTCTGAAGAAAGAAACACATGCTAACAGATATCTTTGGGAAACAACAAACAACACCAACTTAATCAAGAAAGTATTTTGGGAGGATTTTCGCGATTGCTCATTCACTTGACCTGCAGGTTGGGGCAGCGGCGAGCTGAATGCAGGCAGCAGGCTAACTGACGTGACTGACAACGAGTGAACACTGAACCAACCCCACTGACGTTACAATATCCATACATCATGGGCCTATTTCGAACGTAAACCCACAGTGGCGATCACAGAACATAAAGGCTATGTTATGCAGTGACATACACTAGGGCTGGGCGATATATCGATATTTAAAATATATCGATATTTTTTCAAACGCGATATGAAACGAGACCATATCGTCAATATCGATATAATTTAATTTGCGTTGAAATTACAGCACATTGTTCCAAATAACACCGGTTTCGAACCATGCCTGCCGCCTGCTATTTCGTAACTCATGTCTCTCCCGCTCTGCCTCCGGCTCACACACACAGTCTCTATATCCGTGATAGGGAAAGATTTTGAACACAGCTATGGAGTCCGCCTGCGCATGCAGCTCCGAGGAGCTTGTTTGCAAGCGAAAGACCAACGGCTCCATAGTATGGAAATGGTTTGGATATAAGGTGTCTGACGAATTACAAAATCACGTAATTTTTAGAGAGTGCTTAAAAACTGTCGCAACCAACGGGTTGCAATTCTGTGCATAATATTCCGGAAGCGCACACAGCTTTTGGCCGTGATATTATATATTATAATGTTCTCAAATACGAGGCAGAGGCAGTGTCTAGTCCACGGTTTAATCAACCATCAAACTGTATTCAATTCTGAACAGTAGGAATAGTAATTGTAAATCGAAACGGTAGGTAGGTATAGTAATAACGGTAACTCCACAGTAACTTCCAGGTTTCTCACTCCGCGAGACCCAAACATAAAACATTAAAGGTCCCATGACATGAAAATCTCACTTTATGAGGTTTTCTAACAAAAATATGAGTTCCCCTAGCCTGCCTATGGGACATGACATGCAACGCCCCCCCACGCAGTCGTTACGGTTCGTAATATTTCGGAGGCGCACAAAGCTTTTGGCCGTAATGTAATATATTATAATGTTCTCAAATACGAGGCGGAGGCAGTGTCTAGTCCACGGTTTATTCAACCATCAAACTGTATTAAATTCCGAACGGTAGAAATAGTAATATCAAATCTGCGCGCGGAGGGCGCCGCCGCGCAGATTTGGCTCGACAAATATCGATATTTATCTTATATCGATTCTGCTTGAAGATATCGAGATATGACTTTTGGTCCATATCGCCCAGCCCTAAGTGACATAATGCCCCTCCTCCTGGCGTTGAAATCAATTTGCCTACTCCCCTAACTGAAACAAAGGACGTACATTATATCACTAAATCTAATAACTATAAGGCAATATATTGTTTTTGACTAAAAGTAGTCCAGAAGGCTAATACCACGGAGGAAAGAAATGACAAACATCATGTGACTTAAACTCGATCTAATTTGTTTGTTTATGGGCTACAAATCTAGTTGACTCGCCTTTTTTCACAACTCATAAGGAACCTTCACAGCTTGATTGCTAGCGACAAAAATACATAACCTGCATCGCTGCCAGTGCCGCCGGTGTTTTGTAATGGAGCAATAGTCGAGTGATGTCAAGCAAACAAAAGTCAAAAGATGCTGAAGGCACAGAAATGGTACAGTCCACTGAAGGGGCGTTTGAAATCGCATGACATTACAATTAGGGCATTTAGCAGACGCTTTTATCCAAAGCGACTAACATCTGGTAATACACACATTGACACACCGACAGCAGAGTCCACCATGCAAGGCGACAGCCAGCTCGTCAGGAGCAGTTAGGGTTAAGTGTCTCGCTCAGGGACACATCGACACTCAGCTAGGAGGAGCTGGGGATGGAACTAGCAACCTTTGGTTGCTCGACAACTGCTCTACCTCCTGGGCTAAGCCGACCCAACATTCGATTACTGCTTGCATGATGAGCACAGATTGAGAAATACTACTTTCCGTAAGTATTTCAGTAATCCCATTCAAGGGGATTTCTCATCCATATCAATGATGCGTGTTTCTACAGTCCTGGCAGACATGTCTTTATTCCTGGAGGTGACTGTGTCTTTGTTTGTTAATCCGTTAAAGATAACCTCTGAACTGCTGAGGAAAGTCTCCTTTATGTATCCTCCATCGGAGAACCTGAGAAGTTCCACAGACAACGATTTTACAGCAAAGTACGCACACAGCTCGGTCCTTCAGGGAATAAATCAGACTGAGTTTGTCCAAATGGCTGAAAAAGGTGACGATTACACAACCTACTTCCTTAGCTCCTGCCATTATAAACTTGTTGTACTAAAGATGTACTAAAACAACAAAGATAGCTAGCGGGCTAGCGGCATTAGCACCGCTCGTCTGCTGGTCAGATGGAGGGGTTGAGGGTGGTGTACGAGGTGTAGGGTGGTGTAGGGTAGTGTAGGGGTCTGTAGGGTGGTGTAGGGGAGTTTTCGAAGGTGTAGGGTGGAGCTCTGGCTGGTCAGATTTTTTCATCTATTTATTGTTATAATGATAATGTTCATATGGTTTGTGTTTTGATGTCTGTGTGTATTTAATGTTAATGATCTCACCCTTTCTTTTTTCCCTTCTCTCTCTCTCTCTCTCTCTCTCCCTCTCTCTCTCTCTCTCTCTCTCTCTCTCTCTCTCTCTCTCTCTCTCTCTCTCTCTCTCTCTCTCTCTCTCTCTCTCTCTCTCTCTCTCTCTCTCTCTCTCTCTCTCTCTCTCTCTCTCTCTCTCTCAGGTGCCCACATTGTTCAGAGGATGTTTGGTTGTGAGTGGGATGATGAGGATGATTCTACTGATGGTTATAACCAGTATGGTTATGATGGAGAGGACTTCATATCGTTGGACCTGAAGACCCTGACCTGGGTCGCTGCAGTACCTCAGGCTGTCAGCATCAAACAGAGATGGGATCAAGAAAGAGCTGGATTACAATTCGATAAGTACTTTCTCACCAAGGAGTGTGTTGATTGGCTGAAGATACTCCTGGCCTATGGGAAAAGCTCTCTGCAGAGAACAGGTAGAGTCACATGACCTGGTGGGCGTTGACAGACTGATGTCTCTGAGTCTCTGTTCACTCTCTCTCCCACCCCCCCCTTCTCTCTCTCCTTCTTCTCTCTCTCTCTCTCTCTCTCTCTCTCTCTCTCTCTCTCTCTCTCTCTCTCCCCCTCCCTCCCTCCCTCCCTCCCTCTCCCCCCCTCTCTCTCTCTCTCCAGAGCGTCCGCGGGTGTCTCTGCTCCAGAGGAGCCCCTCCTCCCCAGTGGTGTGCCATGCTACAGGCTTCTACCCTGACAGGGTGGTGGTGTTCTGGAGGAGAGACGGCCAGGAGCTCCATGAGCAGGTGGACCCCGGGGAGGTCCTCCCCAACCACGACGGGACCTTCCAGGTCAGCGTGGACCTCAACCTCAAGGCCGTCCCACAGGACTGGAGGAGGTACGAGTGTGTGGTCCAGCTGAAAGGCATCGAGGACATCTCCACCCCCCTGGACCCCGCCCTCATCAGGACCAACTGGGGTAAGACTGGTGTTGGAGGGGATGGAGGGGGGGAACACATGTCTCACCACCTCCACCTGACCTCATCACAACCACTGCCAGGTGTACCTGGACACTGCTGAAGCTACTGGGTGAACACACAGCTCTCAGGAGTAGCTCACTGATGCAGAACACGGTGGATTGTTAAGGAGCGGGGCGAGGGGACCCAAGTGCTGGACACAGGGAAGCAGAGACGGGGTAAAAGGAAAGAGGGTTTAGTGGGACACTGGGTAGATGACAAGCTGGGGCGAAGCAAGCAGTAGTAATGCAGGCGAGGGTTCGGCAACAGGGAGTCAGTCAGGCAGGCAAGGACTCGACGACAGGTAGGCAGAGTGATGGACGGAGAACTAGGGAAGAGGGGAGAGGGTTAGCAAGAGAACGGGAACACCGAACTGGGACTAGAGAATGCTGGTAGGACCGATACGAACTGGGTAGTTGTAAACGACGAACTGGCGCCGGCTGGATGCAGATCCCCGGCTGAAGTAGGAAGTGGAGATTGAAGTCAGGTGTGACGGAAGAATGAGGTACAGTGGCGTCAAGTGGCCACTAGATGGGGATGTTGGACCGCGTAGCAGAACACGGTGTGACAGGATTGTGGGTAAAATAGTCATTATTCTAGAGGAATAGTTACACTGACGCTATGTTAGTCTTGGTGTAGCATCACGTGACCGTAGACATGTGGTCCAATGATGGAGGGATGGATGGGGGAGGGTCTGTCCAACATCTATTAATACATGCCTGGTTTTATTTTCTTCATTTACCTTCAGTGGGCAAGAGTCACATCCTTGTTTTCTTCCTTGCTGGTGTTGCTGTTGTTGCTGTTGTTGGTGCTGTTGTTGGAGTCTTTGTGTACCAGAAGAGGAAGGGTGAGTGAATCAAACTCTCCAGGAGGACTAACACAGTCGGTTCTCCACCTGCTCCTACTTCCTGTCCCCTTCCTAGATTCTGATTGGTTGTCTTCACACACTGGTGGTCAGGTTGAAACCTCCACCTCTGAATGATGAACCTCCTCCAATGTCCACTGAGATGTTGTGGCATTAAGAATATGAAAGTCTAATAACATGAGGATATTCACCACTGTTACAACACTAATCATTTATCTATTTATCTGCTCTTATGATTAACTCCACTACCAACACAAAGACCTTGATGACTTGTCTTGCTCACTGGACTATACAGCTCTATAGATCTAGATACATTTATCTCACTGGACTATACAGCTCTATAGATCTAGATCCATCTAGCTCACTGGACTATACAGCTCTATAGATCTAGAAACATCTAGCTTACTGGGCTATACAGCTCTGTAGATCTAGATATATCTAGCTCACTGGACTATACAGCTCTATAGATCTAGATACATCTAGCTCACTGGACTGTACAGCTCTATAGATCTAGATACATCTAGCTCACTGGACTGTACAGCTCTATAGATCTAGATACATCTAGCTCACTGGACTGTACAGCTCTATAGATCTAGATACATCTAGCTCACTGGACTGTACAACTCTATAGATCTAGATACATCTAGCTCACTGGACTATACAGCTCTGTAGATCTAGATACATCTAGCTCACTGGACTATACAGCTCTATAGATCTAGATACATCTAGCTCACTGGACTGTACAGCTCTATAGATCTAGATACATCTAGCTCACTGGACTATACAGCTCTATAGATCTAGATACATCTAGCTCACTGGACTATACAGCTCTATAGATCTAGATACATCTAGCTCTCTGGACTATACAGCTCTATAGATCTAGATACATCTAGCTCACTGGACTATACAGCTCTATAGATCTAGATACATCTAGCTCATGACTTCACCTCCTCCCATTCTGATACTTCCCAGGTTCTGACACCAGCTCTGAGAACACGGAGGGGCAGAATCTGTCTACTGAGTACCAACCTCTGACCAGAGTCAGTATTTTATCACTTTACAATACTTATTCAGAGTAATATATTTACAGTTACATTTATTAGCAGCCTACCTTATCACAGCAATAGTAATAGTAATATATGAACAGTACTTCTTCATAGTCATAGACCTCTGAAGAATAAATCAAGAATAAACCAAGTTTTGAACTACACTCTTTTTCCATCTAGTTTTGACTTTGTTTTCTTTGTTTTGAACCTGGAAGCTCGGAGGCTATAGATTAACATTCATATTTTAACAGTACTTCATCACAGTAATATCTTAACAGTACTTCATAACAGTAATATGTTCATAGCACATCATCACAGTGATGTGTTTAATGTTTAATGCTGACTTGTGCTTCCTTGCTGTTTAGGGTCAAAGTTAAATCATGAAGAGGCTTCTCACGTTCAGCTTCCTAAACCAGGATGGAGTGGATCGCAGTTAATTTATAATCATTACAAACAGGCTTGGGACTTCAGCTAACTAAAGATGCTTTATTTGCCAGACTACAATATTCTTAACTTTATTTTCGTAACAATCATCAATCTGTAAGAAGTGTAAATCAATTAGATCTCTCTATTTGTGACAAATTTGATAAAGGAAATAATAAGAATAATAAAAAAAAAAGAATTGTAATAAATATTTATTAATTATTATTATCAACAAAGTACAAAACTCTGGTAGGGAAAGAGAACAGACTTCCATCAGGTACAAAAAGTACAGATAAATAAACCGTCCAGGACGACCGCAGGGCCACGAGACGCTCCTGGACCCCCTGGACTCAGACCTTCTGGGGGAGCGCTGCATCAGGGTGGGGGTCCCCCTGGTCAGGCCCGCCCTCGGGGTCTGCGGGGGTCCTCCGGTCGCCTCCGGCTCACTCCTGTTGAAGGGCAGCGTCCGATCGTTAGCACGACGCACGGCGGTCGTCCGCTATCGAGACCCTCCGCTACCGGTCCACCCCCCCTGTCTCCCCCGTCTCCCCCGTCTCCAGGCCTTCAGACCCCCCCGCCCCCCTCCCCCAGGGGCCCCCAGTGCCTGTGACTCCCTGGGCACGCTGGATGGGCGATGCTGCACGGAGGGCTATGTATCTCCCGTGGACTACCTGTCCACGGGGGGGCGCTGTCCATGGTGCTGAAGCAGGAAAATCGTGCTTATTTACCGTTTGGCCAGACGTCAGGTTCTGGCTGAGAATGTGAACTGGGCTGCTGATTGTAAGGCCCTGGTATATGTGAATAAAATATTACAAATTGCCACAGACGAGTAGCGGGCGAGAAGCGGACACGGACAGCCCGCCCACACGGTTCTATAGGACACTTTGGCGTCTGTGGACTCTGAGTCTCGGACGTGTTCCCCCACGCATGCGCACTTGAACGATCGCTCACTGAATGAAGAGGCATCGCGGTGGGTTTTCATAAGAATGAAACGCCAACAGCAGTTCAATTTTATGTATTTCTTTGGAGAGGGGATGACAAGAAAGAAAGGATGTGTGAGTTGGTTGATTATGGGTTGTAAAACAGCATGATTATTCTATTAACCTCACTTTTCCATTTCACACGGAGGTGAATACGACGTGAAACGACACAAACAATGCGGGACTCACCAAAAGCGTTATTATTTTATCTAGTGCCTATTGCCTAATTGTATACACAGGTGTGCCTTTAGTTGGCATTGTCCAGTAAAAGCAGATAATTTCAAATGAATTTATTTTGTGTAGTTAAGCTATGTGATTCTGAGCTGAGTGAGTTTTGTGTTGTTCAGATAATCAGCCTATGTACTCCATGTAGCCTAATCCAGTGCATGTTCTACTAGAATATGTGGCTCAGTATATTGTTCGACTAGAGCAAACACTTTAATGTGGTGTTTTGAGTTGTGCTGGGGTTACGTTGCTGCTCTCTGTTGTTGGAGAAAAGGCACATTAAAGTTAAAATCCTTGAAATAACAATTGTAGCCTTGACTGTCTGTTCTGTTTGATTGTATACAGTCAGACGTGTTAACTTGAGGCACTGTGAAGTAGCATGAAAGCTCCATGCCTACTAGGTTTTCTCACGTGAGAGAACTTGGTAAAGTTCCATTTCAATAAGATATATTTGTTAAGTTTGTATTTGCAGGCTGTTATGGGATACAGAATCAACCAGATGGCAAAGCATAGCAACGTTATAAACAAAGGGGCAGAATAGAAATGTTTATATATTTTTAAGTTGTTTTAGACTACCTCGATGCATTGGTATCCCACATTGTCACACACAAACGTAGTCTTTGTCCCACATCTGGTGCATTGTGATCTGGTCACCCTGTTCATATCAGAGATCAGGTGGAGGTGTGGCAGGTGCCTGGTCAGGGCCTGACGATGTTAGACCACCTTTAAAGGAGGACAATGATAATATCAGTAGCTTCTGTTCACTGACCTCTGTCCATACGATGAATGAATAAAGAAATGTTCTTTAAAAAGTTCTTATTAAAAGTTAGATTCATTTTGATTATGCATATTTATTCTGGCAGAATTTAGCATAATGACCAACTTAATTACTTCCCGGATTTTGTGTTGGTTACCGTAGTCCCTAAAGGTATGTAGAAATGCAGAAAATGGGATTCAAATCGCAAAAAAGTTACGCC
>NC_079433.1:3061592-3062997 GCF_026213295.1 Gadus chalcogrammus | reverse complement strand
AATAAATTTCGATTTTTTATTCTTCATAATTATTCTCTTCAAATGATGACAATGTGAAGATAGTTAAAATGCCGTAATCTAATTCACCAATATGCTTATAATTATGAAAACATTTTAATAGTAATTTAAATAATAGTTTATTATTCATGTCAGCAGTAATGATTAAGAGGCAGCAGGTTGTTTTGTAGTTAGTGGTCTGGCAGCGAGCGCTGTGGGCTACAGTGAGATGTTTGGATGTCAATAAGATCAAACTGAAGGTTCCTACATTACCTGGACGGCCAGGGGGCGGAGCCATGTGACAGGGGGCGGAGCCATAGGACAGGGGGAGCCTTAGAGCAGGGGGAGGGGCCATGGGCCTTTCTGTCTAGAGGGATGAACAGTATTAACCTGTCTGTCGTAACCCGTCTATATAGTGATGTACAGCTACCTGTCTGTCTGTCTGTCTGTCTACAGTGATGTACCGTATTAACCTGTCTGTCTGTCTGTCTACAGTGATGTACCGTATTAACCTGTCTGTCTGTCTGTCTGTCTACAGTGATGTACCGTAACCTGTCTGTCTGTCTGTCTACAGTGATGTACCGTATTAACCTGTCTGTCTGTCTGTCTACAGGGCTTTGACTTTTGCCCAAAAATCATATTCGAAGTTTGTTTGTTTATTAATATTAATATTCGAATATTTATTAATAATATTTTGACCATTAAATTCCTTCAGTAAGACCTGGATTGGGTTTCGCGAGGTTTCGTTTACCGGCGCTGCTATGGTTACCGGTCTTGCGTGTTCCAACGATTTATTAGGTTTCTAATAAATACTTCATTCACTGCCTCTTCCGTGGTCATTACAATATTATGAATAGACTGCGTCGGGTTCTCCGACGTCTATCCCTCTTGGCCTGCCCATAACGGGTTAGAATATTAAGGGCTGTCTAATATTCGTTTGAATTTTGATTTATTTTTTGATATTCAAATTATATTCGAATAACGAAGTTCGTAGTCAAAGCCCTAGTCAACCGTATTAACCTGTCTGTCTGTCTGTCTGTCTACAGTGATGTACCGTATTAACCTGTCTGTCTGTCTGTCTACAGTGATGTACCGTATTAACCTGTCTGTCTGTCTGTCTGTCTACAGTGATGTACCGTATTAACCTGTCTGTCCGTCTGTCTACAGTGATGTACCGTATTAACCTGTCTGTCTGTCTGTCTACAGTGATGTACCGTATTAACCTGTCTGTCTGTCTGTCTACAGTGATGTACCGTATTAAGTTAATTAACCTGTCTGTCTGTCTGTCTACAGTGCTTCACTCTCTGCATTATTTCTCCACGGCGTCGTCTGGACTCACAGCCTTCCCAGAGTTTGTTGGTGTTGGGATGGTGGATGAAGTTCAGATGATTCACTATGACAGCGTCAG
>NC_079433.1:3036592-3056592 GCF_026213295.1 Gadus chalcogrammus | reverse complement strand
TAAAAAATATAAATCTGTAAGAACTGTAAATCAATTAGATCTCTGTATTTGTGATTGATTAACTCAATGGGTTAATCCTGCAATCTTTCACTGACCCTTGGAAACCATGGCAACATGACTTATAAACTTTAAATTATGTTATATTGTTTAGTCATATTTAAGTTTCAAATAATGTTCAAAAATTCTGAATCAAGGTTTGGGACAGTGAGATTCTGTCAGGTTTGAATACAATAACGTTAATGTGTTTCTGTATTATTTTAGAGTTCTGCTAGCTAGAGAATTGCATTGCTACATAGGCTAGCACACTCGAGCTAGGCTGCTTTAGCCTTAATGCTCTTTGTTGTGTTTTCTGTGTTCTTTGGGGAATTGGATCATAGATACTTTGGTTATTCTGTCAATAAAATACATAAAAATTGTTCTGCCTACATACATTTAATATACTTATTGCTAAATTAGGTTTACCTACTTTGTTTAGAGGTTAGGTTTATTATTAAAGGTTGTTAGGTTATAGGTTAATCCTTAGGATTAAATTAGGTTAATCCTAAAAAATTAAAAGACAAAATTATTATATTTCGTCTTAAAAAAATAGAAGTCATGTGATACATAAACATTCACAAAAACATTTATTAATGGCATTTATGATTTTGATTATTTAGATAGCATTTTATTCATTCTGCATTTGATAATATCCTATGATATACAATATGAACACAATCATACTAGATGTAAATAGCTTTAATATCATGAAAACAGATATAATCTTTCTGCCGATCAAATAATAGAATGTATGAATCCTTATTCAGTCCCCAACAGCTAGCGTGAAGAACCAAGATGGCTGCCGGCCCAGGTCTGATCTGACTGGTTTGGGGGGGGGGCCTCCGATGTCTAACGCCAGTCTGTCCAACGGGACTTCTATCAGGGTCACGGGCACCAGGGGGTCCGTACCGAGGGTCTCGGGGCGGTGCGGGGGCATTGGGGGCAGTAGCTCTGCAGTAGTGCCCTGAGTCCCTCTTTACCCCGGGGCAGTAGAACCGCTCCAATACCCGCTCCCTGGTCTCAACCATCCCCAGATCAGTGCTCCCAGGAGATGGAGGGGGCCATGGATACAGTACCCCCCCCCCCTCTGTACTACCCTATACAGTACCCCCCCCCCCCCTGTACTACCCTATACAGTACCCCCCCCCCCCTCTGTACTACCCTATACAGTACCCCCCCCCCCCCTCTGTACTACCCTATACAGTACCCCCCCCCCCCCCTGTACTACCCTATACAGTACCCCCCCCCCCCCCCTCTGTACTACCCTATACAGTACCCCCCCCCCCCCCTCTGTACTACCCTATACAGTACCCCCCCCCCCCCCCCCCTCTGTACTACCCTATACAGTACCCCCCCCCCCCCTTTGTACTACCCTATACAGTACCCCCCCCCCCCCCTCTGTACTACCCTATACAGTACCCCCCCCCCCCTGTACTACCCTATACAGTACCCCCCCCCCCCCCTCTGTACTACCCTATACAGTACCCCCCCCCCCCTCTGTACTACCCTATACAGTACCCCCCCCCCTCTGTACTACCCTATACAGTACCCCCCCCCCCCTCTGTACTACCCTATACAGTACCCCCCCCCCCTCTGTACTACCCTATACAGTACCCCCCCCCCCCTCTGTACTACCCTATACAGTACCCCCCCCCCCCCCTCTGTACTACCCTATACAGTACCCCCCCCCCCCGCCCCTCTGTACTACCCTATACAATACCCCCCCCCCCCCCTCTGTACTACCCTATACAGTACCCCCCCCCCCCTGTACTACCCTATACAGTACCCCCCCCCCCCGTGTGCTGCAGTGGGGGTACCCCCGGCCTCTCCCCGTCCCGTGCCAGTCCGTGGTGGGTCGGCCCCCCCCCCCAGGCGTTCCTCAGGGAGCCCCCTCCAGCTGCTCCCCCTGGGGGGTGGGGGGACCCCGGTGGGCGCGTGGGGCTCCCCCGGTGAGGAAGGGCCCCAGGATGTGGCCCCCACCGGTCCGCCGGCCCCCCGCTCGCGGCCCCCCGGTCCGCTCCAGGACCCCCGAGGTGCGCCTCCATGTGGCCCCCCGGGCCCGTCCTGGTCAGCCGCTCCGTGGGGGCGGCGTGGGCCGGTCCCGGGGGCGACCGTCTCCTCGTCCCTCGTCGCGGGTCGCTCCGCGGGCCGCGTCGGGGTCGGCGTGGGTTCAGCCGAGGGGCGGCGTCGCCCCCGTCCTCCACCAGGGGGCGACGCCCTCCTCGTGGACGGGTCGCTCTCGACGGAACGAGCCGACAGGTTTGAGGGGGGACGGTTTAATACGTGGAGCGCAGGAACAGAACGGAGAACGCAGTACGACTCAGGTTCTCCCTCCATGGGGGGTGGGCGGGGTTCCCCCCGCACTGGGGGGTTAGGGGGGCCGCCTTAACAACCACAGGGCCCCGCCTCGACTACCAATGGAAAACAGATAAAGGAAATAATAATAATAATGATAAAAAAAGAATTGTAATAAATATTTTT
Organism: Gadus chalcogrammus; assembly: GCF_026213295.1. Lineage (NCBI taxonomy): Eukaryota > Metazoa > Chordata > Actinopteri > Gadiformes > Gadidae > Gadus > Gadus chalcogrammus. The sequence continues at coordinate 3,054,075 of NC_079433.1, read as the reverse complement.
TAATTATTATTATCAACAAAGTACAAAACTCTGGTAGGGAAAGAAAACAGACTTCCATCAGGTACAAGAAGTACAGATAAATAAACCGTCCCGGAGGACCGCAGGGCCACGAGACGCTCCTGGACCCCCTGGACTCAGACCTTCTGGGGGAGCGCTGTATCAGGGTGGGGGTCCCCCTGGTCAGGCCCGCCCTCGGGGTCTGCGGGGGTCCTCCGGTCGCCTCCGGCTCACTCCTGTTGAAGGGCAGCGTCCGGTCGTTAGCACAACGCGCGGCGGTCGTCCGCTATCGAGACCCTCCGCTACCGGTCCACTCCCCCGTCTCCCCCGTCTCCCCCGTCTCCCCCATCTCCAGCCCTTCAGACCCCCCCTCCCCGCTCCCCCAGGTGCCCCCATGTCCCGTGACTCCACGGCTCAGACTCCACGGATCCGGCGCAGCTGCGCGGAGGGGTATGTATCTCCCGTTGACTACCGGTCCGCGGGGGGGGGGGGTGGCGCTGTCCATGGTGCTGAAGCGGCCTGGCCCAGGCCGACGGCGGGGGGGTTGACACAATCATGGGCGTCATGTCCACTGGGGACGGGGGGGACATGTCCCCTCCTCTTTTCAAAATCCCGCTTGTGCCCCCCCCACTTTCTTAACTGCAAAAATCGTGCTTATTTACCGTTTGGCCGGACGTCAGGTTCTGGCTGAGAATGTGAATTGAGCTGCTGATTGTAAGGCCCTGGTATATATAAAAATATAAATATTACAAATTGCCACAGACTGGTAGCGGACACGGACAGCCCGCCCATGCGGTTCTATAGGACACTTTGGCGTCTGTGGACTCTGAGTCTCGGACGTGTTCCACGACGCATGCGCACTTGATTGCCCATTGAATCAATTCAATTCAATTCAATTTTCTTTATCTCGCCATGTACACAGGTACTAGGAATTTTGAATGGTATTCTCCATGCAGGCTAGAGCATTACAAATAGAACACAGAACAGAACAAAGGGACAAGACAGAACAACAATACAAGAAAGCACCAGTATGACCATGGTAGTGCAATAATATAATTGTTAAATAAGTTAAATAAATAAAGTAAAATGCTGAGAGGAGCCATAAAGCTCATGTGCAAGGGCTGTTTATGAGGGCTATTGCTTGTGGAAAAAAGCTATTGAGGTGACGTGAGGTTTTTGTCATGATGGCCCTATATCGCCGTCCAGAGGGTAGACGGTTAAAGAGGCAGTTGGCAGGATGTGAGGGGTCTGCTGTGATCTTCACCGCTTTCCTGCGGGATCTGGAGCTGTGGAGGTTCTTGATGGAAGGAAGGGGGCAGCCGATGATGCGCTCTGCAGCCCGTATGACTCTTTGGAGCCTGGCCTTAGAGCGGGCAGAGGCAGAGTCATACCAGACCGAGTGTGAGGATGTAAGCACACTCTCAATAATGGCCCTGTAGAACTGCACCATGATGGGGGGGCTGACCTGAAGTCCTCTCAGCTGCCGAAGGAAGAACAGGCGCTGCTGGCCTTTCTTCACAAGTTGAGTGATGTTATTGTTATTGTCCCATTTCCCAATGAAGAGGCTTCGCGGTGGGTTTTCATAAGAATGAAACGCCAACAGCAGTTCGATTCAATGTATTTCTTTGGAGAGGGGATGAAAAGAAAGAAAGGACGTGTGAGTTGGTTGATTATGGGTTGTGAAACAGCATGATTATTCTATTAACCTATGTAACTTAAAACGAGTCCACCTCAAACCGCAGCAAGTATCCGTCAACAATGTATGAAAAGTCTCTCTCTCGCTGCTAGTTTACTTTAACGTCAGACCCACACACCACGGGCTCAATAGGATAACTCTACTCCGCTTTCATAGGGGGACCAGATGGGCAGTCGCGCATTTCCATTACTTTTTACATGTCCCGCAAATTGAGACGTTGTCCCGCATTGGTATTGACAGTCAGACTCGGTTTTTTTATTATTTTGAATTGCCTGTTTTATAATCGTGCATTTATCAAACAGCTGTGTGCGGAGACATCAGTGAGGGCTGTCATCAGGGGACGGGGCGCGCTGTTTGATCATGTCAATCAAACTGGGACGCATACGCAGGTGAAGGGCACGCCCACCAACAAGAAACAGTGCAAATCAGGTCAGAACGGCATGCAGCACAAGATGGAGGAAAGCACGACTCGTACGGCTAAGAAGAGGAAATGCAGCTACAATATAGAATGGAAACTCTTCCTGGATGAAACCAGTGCAAGGCGAGTCTGGTAACGTTTTGTGTGAAGTTTGCTTGAGTCTGGTAACGTTTTTTTGTGAAGTTTGCTTGAGTATTTTTTCCATTTTACACGGTGGTGAATACGACGCAAAACGACACAAACAATGTGGGACAAAAAACGTTATTATTTTATGCAGTGCCTATTGCCTAATTGTATAGACAGGTGTGCATTTAGTTGGCATTGTCCAGGAAAAGTAGATAATTTTCAAATGCATTTATTTTGTGTAGTTAATCTATGTGATTCTGAGCTGAGTGAGTATTGTGTTGTTCAGATAATCAGCCTATGTAATCCATGTAGCCTAATCCAGTGCATGTTCTACTAGAATATGTGGCTCAGTATATTGTTCGACTAGAGCAAACACTTTAATGTGGTGTTTTGAGTTGTGCTGGGTTAGGTTGCTGCTCTCTGTGGTTGGAGAAAAGGCAAATTCAAGTTCAAATACTTGAAATAACAATTGTAGCCTTGACTGTCTGTTCTGTTTGATTGTATACAGTCAGACGTGTTAACTTGAGGCACTGTGAAATAGCATGAAAGCTCCATGCCTACTAGGTTTTCTCACGTGAGAGGAACTTGGGAAAGTTCCATTTAAATAAGATATATTTGTTAAGTTTGTATTTGCAGGCTGTTATGTGATACAGAATCAACCAGATGGCAAAGAATGGTAATGTTATAAGCAAAGAATAGAAATGTTAATTTTTTTATTTTTAGTTATTTTAGTCTACCTCGATGCATTGGTATCCCACATTGTCCCACACAAACGTAGTCTTTGTCCCACATCTTGTGAATTGTGATCTGGTCACCCTAGGTCAGGGTCCTGCAGGTTATTGCGAACAAGGTGGTGCAGGTCCAAGGCGCGCCAGTGGAGCTGACCTTCGAGGTGTGCGATAGGACGGGACAGACGGCGATGACTGTGTGGGACCGGCTGATCCTCAGTGCAGTTGGGAAAGTGCTATTCTTTCCACTCCTTGACCACTAGAAAGGAGGGTGACCGGACTGTGTTGACCACCACACCCTCTACAGTGGTCACGACTTCCCTCAGTTTGATGACCGTCAGGGCTGAGGAGAATCTGCGCCGACTGGGGTCCAGATCGTGGCCAAGCCCAGGTGCCCAAGATGCCAAGCCGGCCAAGACAAAGTGGCTGTTGTCCCCGCGACGCTGCCAGGGCTGCTCCATCCTCCAGCGTGCACAGCAGCATATATTATCACCTACTCAGGAGTGCTCATTGTGGTTGGCAGAGACGGGGAGGAGCGATCAATGTCATTCACGAACTCTGCAGTCTTTGGGTTTGTTAGGGACCCTTTCCTTTCCTCCGGTGCCCATGACGGCCCAGCCCTGGAGGAAACTGTCATCGCAGTGCCCGAGGTAGAGGTGACTGTGAACGCGGACGGACTGGTTGTGCGCTTCGCTGCTGCCGTCGCTGAAAGTGAGGCAACAGTTGTTCAGAGCGGCCAGGGGAATGTCCCGCCCGCGTCGCTCAGCCACAGGACCCGGCCGGACGCGGAGGAGGCGTCGACCTCCTACGCCGGTGACGGTGACGGCGTATTCGCATCGTATTTTTCCCGTCAGTCTCATTGATTTCCGTTGAGCCCTTAGAAAGTGATGTCACCCCGCACTATTCCAAGGTGGCTATCACAAAAGCTAATCATTAGATGACGTATCAGAGCCTAACAACGTTAATATTTAAATGACAAACACAATGTGAAGCGTAAAATGTTACGCTATGAAGACCTTTTTTAAACTTGCAAATAAACTCACATACTTGAAGGGACATACACATGTGGACATTTACGTGTTGTCCACATAAATGTCTATTTATGTGGACATTTCAATTTCTACTGACTCTTATAGTCTCCAACTTTTAGAAGTGTGCATTATAATTTTTGAAAACGAGTCGGTGGTTAGAAGCTAGGTTCTTCAAACATGGCTGATTGTCTGCTTCCGGTAGAGGCTAAATGCTACTAATGCAATTGTGACGCAAATAAGCACATAAGCTGTAATATCCGCACATAGCCACAAGACAGCGGGACCAAAAATTAAAGCTGTAATAGCTGCTCATGGCCACAAGATGGCAGCATCATCACACATGATGAAGCCGGAGATGGGCTCTCAGATCATAGTCAATCAGAGCATGTACTACGCCATATAGGCTACGCCTATTCTGTATTTGAACAGACACGCGCCCAAAGGAGGGCAGAAACACACGGTAGCTCATCTATTGATCTCTGCATGTCTCTCTGCGCTTGTCAATACAATTCTCCTCCTTTTGCTTCATAGTTACCATACCGAATACTTTAACAAATAAAGTGAGTCAAAAGCGGCCCTGATTCAAGTACCTTTTCTAAAGAACACGACACACTTATAACCAATATTTGTTATGTCATTCTATATGCACAAATGATCTGTCATATAAAAGCTGAGTCAAAGTCCAAAAATGTAAACCATATCATTCTGTGAGCTAATCTCAATTAACTAGATCAGAGAAAGAATAATACATTTAGTTTGTTTATTAGTTGGCCCCTTAGGGAAATTCTTTTTGACAGTTTCTTTCCGTCATTTCTCATTTTAATTTCTCGTCATAGGCACATAAAGAACATGCATAAAATACATTTATACATTTCACCTTGATGATAACATACATACAATGGGGTTGGGGTACAGGGGGATACCGTTGGGGTACATGGGGATACCAATGAATGCATGTAACCATGTATGAATGTAACCTCAATGTATGTAACCTTGTGCCCTGCCTCAGGTCAAGGCACGGAGGATGGCAGGCCCACAGCAGGGACATGGCGCTGGTTTGCCTTAATGGACGAGCTCATTGGCAGCTCAGCAGCCGTGTCCCCGCCAGTGGTAGTGGGCTCTCTCCCAGCCAGGCCAGGCCAGGTTAGGGTCAGAGTGGAGGAGGAGGATGAGGTGGTGAGAGGAGGGAGAGCAGGAACCAGCACAGCGACAGCCGCAGGGGAAGGAGCAGCGGGTGCAGCAGGGGCCGGAGCAGGGAGAAGAGGGAGGGAGGATCCCTTCCTGCTTCTGGTGAGGGAGGATATCCTTTACCAGCGGCAGGCGGATGAGAGGAGAGAGGTGGAGTCAAGGGAGCGGTTTGACCGTTTCTTCTCTCTCCTTGAGCGTTTGGTTGAGAGGCGTGGGACCCGTCTTTGGCCCCAGCTGCTTTGGCGAAAGCAGGGTGCCCTGCCAGCAGGGCAAACCCTTCCCCCATGGCCTTGACCTCCTCATCATTTGATGGCAGCTTGATAAAACTGCCCCGGACAGCTACCACCTCCTCCGCAATGCTCTACACCATTCTATGGACAGATGACATTGGTATGCCAAAAGCTCTGGACACAACCCGATAGGCTGCGCCACTAGCAATCCAAAACAAAAAGACCAGGGTCCATGGTGGGCCCCCAACCGTGCTGTCGCTCCGTTTGGAGGCCCCCAAGGAGGACCTGGATAGCCTGCCGGCTAAGCCTGAAATCAGGGCGGGTGTCCTCTCCCTGGAAGAAGCGCTGCAGCACCGGCACAGTGGCATTGATTTGGCAGTAATGCCTGGCCTGCAACAACAGAAGAGCAAATATAGATAGACGGGTAAATAATATAGATTTCTTTTTTCATACATGCATGTAGTATTCTTTGAGATGTTTGTCATAAGAATAGCCTTCCCCCACCCCACTGGCAATAATAATTGTGCAAACTTATGAAGCTTAAACTCTGATTTTGATAAACCATCAGCTAGACCACCATGTTCAATTAGAATATGCGTTAGAATATGCGTTGCACCAAAGAAAACACCTGAGAAGCAGCACTATCGTCAATGCAACAATTCAATACAATACAATTCAGACATTCAAAGCTCACATACCTCGACATTCTGATGGCAGAGACTCCGACAATAGAGCCGTCGTCTCCTCCGTTCAACCCTCCGCCGATGGAGTCGTTCGGAGTCCTCCTCCAGCTCAGACCACAGCAAAAAAATATTGACCAGCTTCATTGCTTCCTTGTTTTTTTCAGAAGTGCACAGGTGTTTACAAGCGGAAACGCAGCATTAAAAAGCGGAAGCGGAAGCGCATCCACACTAGCAAGTCGTTCCCAAAGTCCGACGCTGCAAACGCTAGGAAGCACTCGAGCTAGCACTCTAGTCTCATCTCCATAGGACGCGACTAGCAAGGACGCGTCCTATCAAGGCTACAGCCTTCACATTGGGAAACAGCCCCAGGCTCTATTAATGCAGGCTATGTGGAAAATGCCCAGACTTTGCCTCAGCCTGGCTCCGCCCTCTTCCGCTACGTAGCTAAGATGGCTGCCGTTGAGTACGAAAAGTGTATCGATCCACACTTCGCTGTTTGACTACTCCATCCGGGTCCTTTCAGTAGGCCTACACTTATTTTCGCACGATCTCAATCGGAACGCCCTACTACATAATCAAACTTAGGCTAGTAAGTACGGATAGTATGGATATTGGAACACGGCACTGGTGTTAGCGTTTGGGGGAATGTAGACACAGCTACAGCACACAGTCAGTATCTCTAGATCGGACACATATCTTTTGGTGGATTTGGATATTAGTGCACCATCTGTCAATGATGTAGAAGCATAAGCCCCCTCCCAACAGCTTCCCTGATTGAGCCGTTCTGTCCGACCTGATGATGGTGAAGCCGTCCAGGATTACCTCGTTGTCGCAGATCTATCCATTCAGCCAGGTTTCGGTCAGGGCGATGATGCAGACGTCTCTTAAGGACCTTTACAGGTGGCATCGAGCATGTAGAATATCCATCTAGTTGTGGAGGGACCAGACATTTGCCAGGATGATGGAGGGGAGAGGTGTTTTGAAGGGACGTCTTCTGATCCTGCTTCAGGTTCCTCCCTGTTTTCCCCTTTTCCTGGGTCAGAGCTCCGGTGGTAAGGCCACTGCGGGCTTGATGCTACTTGGAGAAGAGTCCTGTAGTGATAGCAGGTCTGCTCAGCTGTAGGTGAGTAACCTTCCATCTATCACCGGTTGCACTATGAGGTCATCGCAGATCAGCAATTGTGTTGTAATCACCAGGAAAATGATTAATTTAACAGTTTTTGCCATGGTTGACAAATCAGAGACACGAGACAAGACCCAAACAGACTTAGACAGGCTGTGACGGGGGAGTCCACGATACCATACCACCACAAATGATACCTTAGCTGTGTTTGCCATCAGGTCGTGTTTGATTGCATCAAACCACCATTAGGACATATCTCAGTGTTGGTGTGTGATTAGGAGCCTTCGCCATGCATGATCAACCCCAATAGTACATTACCTCTTGATTAAACATGTATAAAAGGCTCAGAGTAGCTGCACTATTTGGCTAGGTTAGCTGTGTTCCATTCATTTTAATCAGCGTAGCTGCTACTGGCGAATGCACCCGTTTTGTAACAAACATTGGGCCCTATCTTGAATCCGGCGCAATTGACTTCCTCACTAGCGCATGTGTCGTTGCTAGTTTGCAACTGGCGCAGAGCGTTCTTTTCCCTCCTGCGCCATGCGTCGGTAAATTAGGGAATGATCTTGCGCCCCAAGGGGCGGTTCGGCAAAAGGAGGAGGCGTGTTCTGGCGCAAACGTTCCCTGGTGCTACTTTGCAGTTTCAGAAATCACTCCACAAACCAGGAAATACCTGGCTTAATGTCAGTGGCGCGATGTTCAGATGCTATTTTAAGGGCGCATGCATAATGTTGCTTGTGCATCTCGCGCATACACTTTCATCATTCATCATTGCTATCAATGTATTATTATGAAATATAATAATTATATTATTATTTTATTATTATCGTTCCAATGATACCAATGTGAAGATAGTTAAAATGCCGGCATTTTAAAATAAACTTATAATTATAAAAACATTGTAATAGTTATTTGAATAATAGTTTATTATTCATGTCAGCAGTAATGATTAAGAGGCAGCAGGTTGTGTTGTAGTTGAAGGTCTGGACAGCCAGCGCTGTGGGCTACAGTGAGATGTTTGGATGTCAAAAAGATCAAACTGAAGGTTCATACATTGCCTGGACGGCCAGGGGGCGGAGCCATGGGGAGGGGCCATAGGACAGAGGGCGGAGCCATTGGACAGGGGGCGGGGCCATAGGACAGGGGTTGGAGCCATAGAGCACGGGGATGCCTTTCTGTGTAGAGGGATGGACAGTAGTAGTAGTAACATGTCTGTCTGTCTATAGTAATGAACTGTGTTAACCTCTCTGTCTGTCGCTCTGTCTGTCTGTCTTTCTACAGTAATGTAAAGTCTTAACCTGCCTGTCTGTCTGTCTACAGTGATGTACTGTGTTAACTTGTCTGTCTGTCTGTCTGTCTTGTCTGTCAACAGTGATGTACCGTATTAACCTGTCTGTCTGTCTGTCTACAGTGATGTACCGTATTAACCCGTCTGTCTGTCTGTCTACAGTGATTCACTCGCTGCAGTATTTCCTCACGTCGTCGTCTGGACTCTCAACCTTCCCAGAGTTTGTTGCTGTTGCCATGGTGGATGAAGTTCAGATTGGGCACTACGACAGTAACACCCAGGGAATAGTGCTGAAACAGGCCTGGATGGAACAGTTATTCAGAGATCATCCAGGTGAACTGGAGACGATGACTGGAATGGCTCTGGGTGCCAAGCAGAGACTCAAGGCCAAGATTTTGGATCTGAAGAAGTGCTTTAACCAGACAGGAGGTAAGTTTACATCTAATGTCTGACCTCTCACATATAGATATTCGTCATTTACACCCAGAATAAAGTTTCACCGTACTCCTAAACAGTCTGAACATTTTATAAAATGCCTAAGCCAGGTAGCTAATTCTGAAGAAAGAAACACATGCTAACAGATATCTTTGGGAAACAACAAACAACACCAACTTAATCAAGAAAGTATTTTGGGAGGATTTTCGCGATTGCTCAATCACGTGACCTGCAGGTTGGGGCAGCGGCGAGCTGAATGCGGGCAGCAGGCTAACTGACGTGACTGACAACGAGGAAACACTGAACCAACCCCACTGACGTTACAATATCCATACATCATGGGCCTACTTCGAACGTACACCCACAGTGGCGATCACAGAACATAAACGCTATGTTATGCACATAATGCCCCTCCTCCTGGCGTTGAAATCAATTTGCCTACTCCCCTAACTGAAATAAAGGACGTACATTATATCACTAAATCTAATAACTATAAGGCAATATATTGTTTTTGACTAAAAGTAGTCCAGAAGGCTAATACCAAGGAGGAAAGAAATGACAAACATCATGTGACTTAAACTCAACCTAATTTGTTTGTTTATGGGCTACAAATCTAGTTGACTCGCCTTTTTTCACAACTCATAAGGAACCGTCACCTTGATACCATAGCTCTCCTCACAGCTCTATTGGTAGCGGCGAACACACATAACCTGCATAACCTGCCAGTGCCGCCGGAGTTTCGTAATGGAGCAATAGTCGAGTGATGTCAAGTAAACAAAAGTCAAAAGATGCTGAAGGCGCAGAAATGGTACAGTCCACTGAAGGGGCGTTTGAAATCGCATGACATTACAATTAGGGCATTTAGCAGACGCTTTTATCCAAAGCGACTTACATCGGTTAATACACACATTGACACACCGACAGCAGAGTCAACCATGCAAGGCGACAGCCAGCTCATCAGGAGCAGTTAGGGTTAAGTGTCTCGCTCAGGGACACATCGACACTCAGCTAGGAGGAGCTGGGGATGGAACTAGCAACCTTCGGTTGCTCGACAACTGCTCTACCTCCTGGGCTAAGCCGACCCAACATTCGATTACTGCTTGCATGATGAGCACAGATTGAGAAATACTACTTTCCGTAAGTATTTCAGTAATCCCATTCAAGGGGATTTCTCATCCATATCAATGATGCGTGTTTCTACAGTCCTGGCAGACATGTCTTTAATCCTGGAGGTGACTGTGTCTTTGTTTGTTAATCCGTTAAAGATAACCTCTGAACTGCTGAGGAAAGTCTCCTTTATGTATCCTCCATCGGAGAACCTGAGAAGTTCCACAGACAACGATTTTACAGCAAAGTACGCACACAGCTCGGTCCTTCAGGGAATAAATCAGACTGAGTTTGTCCAAATGGCTGAAAAAGGTGACGATTACACAACCTACTTCCTTAGCTCCTGCCATTATAAACTTGTTGTACTAAAGATGTACTAAAACAACAAAGATAGCTAGCGGGCTAGCGGCATTAGCTCCGCTCGTCTGCTGGTCAGATGGAGGGGTTGAGGGTGGTGTACGAGGTGTAGGGTGGTGTAGGGTAGTGTAGGGGTCTGTAGGGTGGTGTAGGGGGGTTTTCGAAGGTGTACGGGTGGAGCTCTGGCTGGTCAGATTTTTTAATCTATTTATTGTTATAATGATAATGTTCATATGGTTTGTGTTTTGATGTGTGTGTATTTAATGTTAATGATCTCACCCTTTCTTTTCTCTCTCTCTCTCTCTCTCTCTCTCTCTCTCTCTCTCTCTCTCTCTCTCTCTCTCTCTCTCTCTCTCTCTCTCTCTCTCTCTCTCTCTCTCTCTCTCTCAGGTGCCCACATTGTTCAGAGGGTGTTTGGTTGTGAGTGGGATGATGAGGATGATTCTACTGATTGTTATAACCAGTATGGTTATGATGGAGAGGACTTCATAGCGTTGGACCTGAAGACCCTGACCTGGGTCGCTGCAGTACCTCAGGCTGTCAGCATCAAACAGAGATGGGATCAAGAAAGAGCTGGATTACAATTCGATAAGTACTTTCTCACCAAGGAGTGTGTTGATTGGCTGAAGATACTCCTGGCCTATGGGAAAAGCACTCTGCAGAGAACAGGTAGAGTCACATGACCTGGTGGGCGTTGACAGACTCATGTCTCTGAGTCTCTGTTCACTCTCTCTCCCACCTTCTCTCTCCCTCCCCTCTCTCTCTCTCTCTCTCTCTCTCTCTCTCTCTCTCTCTCTCTCTCTCTCTCTCTCTCTCTCTCTCTCTCTCTCTCTCTCTCTCTCTCTCTCTCTCTCCAGAGCGTCCGCGGGTGTCTCTGCTCCAGAGGAGCCCCTCCTCCCCAGTGGTGTGCCATGCTACAGGCTTCTACCCTGACAGGGTGGTGGTGTTCTGGAGGAGAGATGGCCAGGAGCTCCATGAGCAGGTGGACCCCGGGGAGGTCCTCCCCAACCACGACGGGACCTTCCAGGTCAGCGTGGACCTCAACCTCACGGCCGTCCCCCAGGAGGACTGGGGGAGGTACGAGTGTGTGGTCCAGCTGAGAGGCATCGAGGACATCTCCACCCCCCTGGACCCCGCCCTCATCAGGACCAACTGGGGTAAGACTGGTGTTGGAGGGGATGGAGGGGGGGAACACATGTCTCACCACCTCCACCTGACCTCATCACAACCACTGCCAGGTGTACCTGGACACTGCTGAAGCTACTGGGTAAACACACCGCTCTCAGGAGTAGCTCACTGCAGCAGAACAGGGTGGATTGTTAAGGAGCGGGGCGAGGGGACCCAAGTGCTGGACACGGGGAAGCAGAGACGGGGTAAAAGGAAAGAGGGTTTAGTGGGACATGGGGTAGATGACAAGCTGGGGCGAAGCAAGCAGTAGTAATGCAGGCGAGGGTTCGGCAACAGGGAGTCAGTCAGGCAGGCAAGGACTCGGCGACAGGTAGGCAGAGTGATGGACGGAGAACTAGGGAAGAGGGGAGAGGGTTAGCAAGAGAACGGGAACACCGAACTGGGACTAGAGAATGCTGGTAGGACCGATACGAATTGGGTAGTTGTAAACGACGAACTGGCGCCGGCTGGATGGAGATCCCCGGCTGAAGTAGGAAGTGGAGATTGAAGTCAGGTGTGACGGAAGAATGAGGTACAGTGGCGTCAAGTGGCCACTAGATGGGGATGTTGGACCGCGTAGCAGAACACGGTGTGACAGGATTGTGGGTATAATAGTCATTATTCCTAGGGGAATAGTTACACTGACGCTATGTTAGTCATGGTGTAGCATCACGTGACCGTAGACATGTGGTCCAATGATGGAGGGATGGATGGGGGAGGGTCTGTCCAACATCTATTAATACATGCCTGGTTTTATTTTCTTCATTTACCTTCAGTGGGCAAGAGTCACATCCTTGTTTTCTTCCTTGCTGGTGTTGCTGTTGTTGCTGTTGTTGGTGCTGTTGTTGGAGTCTTTGTGTACCAGAAGAGGAAGGGTGAGTGAATCAAACTCTCCAGGAGGACTAACACAGTCGGTTCTCCACCTGCTCCTACTTCCTGTCCCCTTCCTAGATTCTGATTGGTTGTCTTCACACACTGGTGGTCAGGTTGTAGAAACCTCCACCTCTGAATGATGAACCTCCTCCAATGTCCACTGAGATGTTGTGGCATTAAGAATATGAAAGTCTAATAACATGAGGATATTCACCACTGTTACAACACTAATCATTTATCTATTTATCTGCTCTTATGATTAACTCCACTACCAACACAAAGACCTTGATGACTTGTCTTGCTCACTGGACTATACAGCTCTATAGATCTAGATACATTTATCTCACTGGACTATACAGCTCTATAGATCTAGATCCATCTAGCTCACTGGACTATACAGCTCTATAGATCTAGAAACATCTAGCTTACTGGGCTATACAGCTCTGTAGATCTAGATATATCTAGCTCACTGGACTATACAGCTCTATAGATCTAGATACATCTAGCTCACTGGACTGTACAGCTCTATAGATCTAGATACATCTAGCTCACTGGACTGTACAGCTCTATAGATCTAGATACATCTAGCTCACTGGACTGTACAGCTCTATAGATCTAGATACATCTAGCTCACTGGACTGTACAACTCTATAGATCTAGATACATCTAGCTCACTGGACTATACAGCTCTGTAGATCTAGATACATCTAGCTCACTGGACTATACAGCTCTATAGATCTAGATACATCTAGCTCACTGGACTGTACAGCTCTATAGATCTAGATACATCTAGCTCACTGGACTATACAGCTCTATAGATCTAGATACATCTAGCTCACTGGACTATACAGCTCTATAGATCTAGATACATCTAGCTCTCTGGACTATACAGCTCTATAGATCTAGATACATCTAGCTCACTGGACTATACAGCTCTATAGATCTAGATACATCTAGCTCATGACTTCACCTCCTCCCATTCTGATACTTCCCAGGTTCTGACACCAGCTCTGAGAACACGGAGGGGCAGAATCTGTCTACTGAGTACCAACCTCTGACCAGAGTCAGTATTTTATCACTTTACAATACTTATTCAGAGTAATATATTTACAGTTACATTTATTAGCAGCCTACCTTATCACAGCAATAGTAATAGTAATATATGAACAGTACTTCTTCATAGTCATAGACCTCTGAAGAATAAATCAAGAATAAACCAAGTTTTGAACTACACTCTTTTTCCATCTAGTTTTGACTTTGTTTTCAACTTTGTTTTGAACCTGGAAGCTCGGAGGCTATAGATTAACATTCATATTGTAACAGTACTTCATCACAGTAATATCTTAACAGTACTTCATAACAGTAATATGTTCATAGCACATCATCACAGTGATGTGTTTAATGTTTAATGCTGACTTGTGCTTCCTTGCTGTTTAGGGTCAAAGTTAAATCATGAAGAGGCTTCTCACGTTCAGCTTCCTAAACCAGGATGGAGTGGATCGCAGTTAATTTATAATCATTACAAACAGGCTTGGGACTTCAGCTAACTAAAGATGCTTTATTTGCCAGACTACAATATTCTTAACTTTATTTTCGTAACAATCATCAATCTGTAAGAAGTGTAAATCAATTAGATCTCTCTATTTGTGACAAATTTGATAAAGGAAATAATAAGAATAATAAAAAAAAAGAATTGTAATAAATATTTATTAATTATTATTATCAACAAAGTACAAAACTCTGGTAGGGAAAGAGAACAGACTTCCATCAGGTACAAAAAGTACAGATAAATAAACCGTCCCGGAGGACCGCAGGGCCACGAGACGCTCCTGGACCCCCTGGACTCAGACCTTCTGGGGGAGCGCTGTATCAGGGTGGGGGGTCCCCCTGGTCAGGCCCGCCCTCGGGGTCTGCGGGGGTCCTCCGGTCGCCTCCGGCTCACTCCTGTTGAAGGGCAGCGTCCGGTCGTTAGCACGACGCGCGGCGGTCGTCCGCTATCGTGACCCTTCGCTACCGGTCCACCCCCACGTCTCCCCCGTCTCCCCCGTCTCCCGGCCTTCAGACCCCCCCGCCCCCCTCCCCCAGGGGCCCCCAGTGCCTGTGACTCCCTGGGCACGCTGGATGGGCGATGCTGCACGGATGCTTGATGGGCGCAGCTGCACGGAGGGCTATGTATCTCCCGTGGACTACCTGTCCGCGGGGGGGCGCTGTCCATGGTGCTGAAGCAGGAAAATCGTGCTTATTTACCGTTTGGCCAGACGTCAGGTTCTGGCTGAGAATGTGAACTGGGCTGCTGATTGTAAGGCCCTGGTATATGTGAATAAAATATTACAAATTGCCACAGACGAGTAGCGGGCGAGAAGCGGACACGGACAGCCCGCCCACGCGGTTCTATAGGACACTTTGGCGTCTGTGGACTCTGAGTCTCGGACGTGTTCCCCCACGCATGCGCACTTGAACGATCGCTCACTGAATGAAGAGGCATCGCGGTGGGTTTTCATAAGAATGAAACGCCAACAGCAGTTCAATTTTATGTATTTCTTTGGAGAGGGGATGACAAGAAAGAAAGGATGTGTGAGTTGGTTGATTATGGGTTGTAAAACAGCATGATTATTCTATTAACCTCACTTTTCCATTTCACACGGAGGTGAATACGACGTGAAACGACACAAACAATGCGGGACTCACCAAAAGCGTTATTATTTTATCTAGTGCCTATTGCCTAATTGTATACACAGGTGTGCCTTTAGTTGGCATTGTCCAGTAAAAGCAGATAATTTCAAATGAATTTATTTTGTGTAGTTAAGCTATGTGATTCTGAGCTGAGTGAGTTTTGTGTTGTTCAGATAATCAGCCTATGTACTCCATGTAGCCTAATCCAGTGCATGTTCTACTAGAATATGTGGCTCAGTATATTGTTCGACTAGAGCAAACACTTTAATGTGGTGTTTTGAGTTGTGCTGGGGTTACGTTGCTGCTCTCTGTTGTTGGAGAAAAGGCACATTAAAGTTCAAATCCTTGAAATAACAATTGTAGCCTTGACTGTCTGTTCTGTTTGATTGTATACAGTCAGACGTGTTAACTTGAGGCACTGTGAAATAGCATGAAAGCTCCATGCCTACTAGGTTTTCTCACGTGAGAGAACTTGGGAAAGTTCCATTTAAATAAGATATATTTGTTAAGTTTGTATTTGCAGGCTGTTATGTGATACAGAATCAACCAGATGGCAAAGCTGTTATAAACAAAGGGGCAGAATAGAAATGTTTATATTTTTTTAAGTTGTTTTAGACTACCTCGATGCATTGGTATCCCACATTGTCCCACACAAACGTGGTCTTTGTCCCACATCTGGTGCATTGTGATGTGGTCACCCTGTTCATATCAGAGATCAGGTGGAGGTGTGGCAGGTGCCTGGTCAGGGCCTGACGATGTTAGACCACCTTTAAAGGAGGACAATGATAATATCAGTAGCTTCTGTTCACTGACCTCTGTCCATACGATGAATGAATAAAGAAATGTTCTTTAAAAAGTTCTTATTAAAAGTTAGATTCATTTTGATTATGCATATTTATTCTGGCAGAATTTAGCATAATGACCAACTTAATTACTTCCCGGATTTTGTGTTGGTTACCGTAGTCCCTAAAGGTATGTAGAAATGCAGAAAATGGGATTCAAATCGCAAAAAAGTTACGCCCTTGGCCACAATGTCAACACACCGCGGCATTGCTGCACGTCGGACCAATGGTCGCACTTTCCCGCCGGTTTGACTGAACATCCCCCCCCCCCCCACACAAAAGGTCATGTCTATTTACAAATTGACTTCCTTGTTTATGAACGCCTGAAACATGCCACTCATATCTCCAGTTGCTCGAGTTATGCCGTTTGGTTTCATTCTTGCTGGACAAATGACATTTGACATCAAATCATGAATTATTATCGAATCCCAATAATTTCCGCGTCTTTATACAATGAAAGAGGGACTGATTATATTAAGTATTAGGAGTAGGAATGGAAGAAGTAGTAGTAGTAGAAATAGTAGTAGTAGTAAGAGCAGTAGTAGCAGTAGTGTTGGCAACAGTTCTAGTACTACTACTATGTGGGCGTAGTAGTATTAGTTACACAACTGTGTGGTGGTAGCCCTACTAGTTATACTACTGTGTGGTGGTAGTACAGTACTAGTTATACTACTGTGTGGTGGTAGCAGTACTAGTTATACTACTGTGTGGTGGTAGTACAGTACTAGTTATACTACTGTGTGGTGGTGGCAGTACTAGTTATACTACTGTGTGGTGGTGGCAGTACTAGTTATACTACTGTACGTTGGTAGTACAGTACTAGTTATACTACTGTGTGGTGGTGGCAGTACTAGTTATACTACTGTGTGGTGGTAGCGGTACTAGTTATACTAGTATGTAGTTCAGTACCAGTAATGTTCCAGAAGGCCAGTGTGATGATTCCGGAGAGCAGCAGCGCCACGCCAACCATCGCCATGGAGTCCTGGATGGAGGGGGTGCTGAACCCTGAAACAAGTCCCCCAACACAACCCCCCACAGGTCAGTCCCGCCCCCCGGCTCACGTCCCTGTTGGGCTCCAGCCAACACTCACCTGTCTGCTGCTCATCTCCTTGATGAACTCTAAACCTCACGCTCCGTTCTACTCTAGACAACAAACATTTGAGTACATACGTGTTTTTTAAGAGAAAGACTTTGCAGAAGCAATAGTCAACCGTTGTATTCATGTGTCAATAGATACAGGTGTGTTCATTATGATATGTTTATACAGGTTTTCCTACATCTGTGTTTACACAGGTTTGTTCATAAAGGTGTGTCAATAGATACAGATGTGCTTCTACAGGTATATTCCAACAGCTGTGTTCACACTGGTGTGTTCCTACACTTGAATTCACAAAGGTGTGTCGATACAGGTGTATTTGTACAGGTATGTTTATACAGGTATATTCCTACATGTGTGTTTATACAGGTGTATTCATGGAGACACATATGTCAAACGTTTCAGATGTGATCATACAGATGTAT
>NC_079433.1:3027477-3036492 GCF_026213295.1 Gadus chalcogrammus | reverse complement strand
CATTTAAGGAAAATTCCGCGCAGCATCATGGACTCAGACGGAAATACGAGTCCATGATACTGCGCGCTTTTCTGCCTAGAGGTAAGTTGCCGCTCTCTGTTCGTGTACATTGCTTGCTATGGGCCAGAAAAATACCTTGATACTTGCCTTTGTCAAACATTTATGGAAGCTTTTTTTTTTTCTTCTTTACAGATCAAAATTTCTTGCCTTGGGTGAAAATAAAAATCAATGATGCAAAAGTCTTCTGTCTTTGGTTTATTTGAATTAGCTAATATACTTGAGTGTACGAAATAATATGTGTCTATACTAAAATAGACATTTGAAATGACAAGTTAAAAGTAGGAATGTCTCAGTCTATCAAATGCATGAACCTTTTTCCATATTACCGGTAAGTCATTGTGCTGTGCTGTGCTGTATTGATGTTTGAGAATGTGCTGCCGGATCTCCGCCACCAGATGGCGCCCGAGAGGGTAAAACCATGATACTGAGTCCATGATGCTGCGCGGAATTTTCCTTAAATGTGGGCGGGGTTCAACGTTTAAGCCCGCCCACATTTAGCTCCTCCTCGATCTGCGAGCTGCAGTCAGGGGTGACTCGCAACAGCAGCAGAAACAGGATGCCGGGCTGTTGTTCAGCGTATTCCTGCTCAAATCGGCGGACCATCCACAATAGGAATCGGGGGATTACTTTTCACAAGTAAGATTTAACACTACCGTAGTATTGGTATAATTGGTATTGAATAATAAAACACGCCAAACCATGTGGCCTTTATCATAGCTACACGTATTACAAAAAACCGCATGAAAATCAGTGGTATTCAGTGAGGTATGATTAATTAAATGCGCTGACAGTTCATTGCTCCAGCCAAACGGATTACACTGAGTGGAGCGGATGACCACTCCAAGATGGCGGCCCCGCGTCTCGTCAGCGCCAGTAGGCGGTAGCATTCGATGCTCCGTCCTGGAATGAGTCACTCACACGAAATATATACTCTACCGTAGAGCAGGGGTGGACTGGCCATCTGGCATACCGGGCATCGTCCCGGTGGGCCGTTGACCCAATGTGGGCCGGTCCGGTCCGCTATGTTTTCTTTTTTCCTCTCTCTCTAAATTCCCTCCAATTGGGCTGGCCAATGGGCTACAGAGAGCTAGCAGTGTGTTGCCAGCATCGACGCATATTATTGGTCTATGTTTGTCATTGTCAATCAATCATGGGCTGACTGGCTCAGAGAGCCCTGACAGTGCTGTCAATCACAACACAAACCAGGGTGGGCGGGACCTCATGGCATGGGCCGGAGTCGCGGGAGCCGGTACGGAGCTGAAAACGCCCGGGTGGTGCTGAAAAACGGCGACTTAAGCCTCTGGAGATGGAAGTTAAATGTTCAAAATTGACAGACCTATTTGGTGCCGGGGTCCACACCCCAGCAGGTGCTGCTGCGCCAGGAGACGAGCGAGTGGAGGCATATATGCTAAGTAACGTTAGCCTGGGGCTAGCTAGGCTACATTTTGAGACATGTCCAAAACAGAGTAGAAAACGTTTTTACATTGAATGTGATGTGACCTAATTAACTGCATACTTGCGACAATATATTAGCCCAGAGTTGAAGGGCTGTGATTGTTGGTAGTTGTGGTTGATTTTGTTTAAATTGGCCGAATTGTGATATTATGGGTTATTATTGTTCAGATGATTTGGCTAAGCTAGCTAACAGCTGCTAACGTTAGCAGTCTCTTGTTGCCATAGCAACAGTAAAGATTGACATGGACTAATGAGCTGTAAATAGAGATGCAGAATCAAGCTGTATTGTAAATACAGATGTGACACTTTCAATTTTAGCACAACATACAAGTAAACCTATTGGAAATGATTAGTTTAATTTGCAATATTTGTCATTGAATTTATTGTAATCTTTCAATTCGTTTATTGTTTACTGAGGTGATGACTATTTCGAGAGGAATGCAATATGTATGTTTAAAGGTTTATGTGAAGAAACATACTATATGTGTGATAAAATGACAATTGGTTATTCATAAATGTCTCTTTATATTCTCTGCTACCATAATCTCCTGTCAAACAGGTTTTCCTCACCTGCTAGAAGTTATTCTATGATGAGAGAGAGAGAGAGAGAGAGAGAGAGAGAGAGAGAGAGAGAGAGAGAGAGAGAGAGAGAGAGAGAGAGAGAGAGAGGAGAGAGAGAGAGAGAGAGAGAGAGGAGAGAGAGAGAGAGAGAGAGAGAGAGGAGAGAGAGAGAGAGAGAGAGAGGTTTGATTATGATTATTTCCTGGTTGAAGATTTTCACATTGATTTTAATTTCAAACATTTGCATATCTTTTAAGTTAAATTAACAGTTATGCAGGTAGGCCGAATTACAGGTCTGAATAGATATGCATTCTCATATACATGTGTGTGCACATGTATACATACATGTGCACATACACGTGTATGAGAATATGAGAAAAAAAATTAAATTCTCTATTTATGGTTTCATAATGACTGAGTCACCGTTAAAACAAATTGGTTTCAGCTCTAATGCTGTTACTGTCTGTAATATGTTTCTATTTAGATTATTTGTCAGGAGATTTTGTTATTATTGTCCGAGTCCGGTTTTAACTAATGCTGGGCTTACACCAAACGATTTTCACAGTCACAGACTAATAACTGCAAGAGAGGATTTTGCGTTGGATCATGTGTGATATTTAACAAGGGTTTTGTAGTAGATATGGCGGGTGGAGATGCAGCAACCACAGGATGTCTGTTAACTTCCTGTTCGGGTTTCACAACTTTCTTGTCAGCAGCACAAGAAACACAAACTTGAAAAACAAAAAACTGCACTATTATTCGGATATACAGGGTTCTTCCCGTTCGTTTCGTCCCACCCCTAGTGCTAATAATGTAGTGGGCTGGTCTGGAGAGAAAATGCCAGGGCTGAATTTTTCTCCCAGTCCACCTCTGCCGTAGAGTATATATTTCTTATGATCTTCCTCCACTAGCGTCCTGATACACAAGTGTGCGTGTGCCTGTCGTACTGACTGTCTGTCTGTCTGTGTCTGTCTGCCTGACTGACTGACTGACTGACTGACTGACTGACAGTGAGTAGGTGTGCGTTGCACTCTCTGTAAGGCTTTGGTCTTCATGAAGTGTCAACCAACCAACTCGGAATTTGAGAACAAGGAAATAAACAAATACATGAATTAAATATAATAAGCATCTTGATTCCACCTATTTCCTGTATGGGGACACAGAATCAACAGGTTGATGATGATTGAGAACAAATCTGTCAATAATGGGAAAGAATTACCAAATGGGGAACGACTTCACGTGACAAATGAAGAAAGAGGGAACAGAAAATGTTTGCTTTGCAATTTTTGCAGTCTCTAACCCATTTGGGGTAAGAGACTCATTCATATTATTGCACATGCAAGGGCTTTCATCAGTGAGCCGTGAGCTAAATCACCCTTTTGTTCCCTTATTCACCAAAAGAGAGTAACTTAACTGACATTTATTTATTTAAATGGAGGGCACTCTGGGTTAGATGTTGGGCTGACAACCTGCCTGGAGTTTGGGTTTGGATTGTGGGGATTCACCCTGCTCTCAATCATGGTGAGGTTCATTATGGACCATTCTTACTAGAAGGATATGCCCAGAGTACAGACACAGTCTACGAATTTGCAGGTTGTTTTTATCATTGTTGTGAACATTGCTACAACACGGGTCATCTGAACCCTGTCACAAAGATCAGCTATTGTGTACTGCGTATGCTTTC
Source organism: Gadus chalcogrammus (assembly GCF_026213295.1). NCBI lineage: Eukaryota > Metazoa > Chordata > Actinopteri > Gadiformes > Gadidae > Gadus > Gadus chalcogrammus. The sequence continues at coordinate 3,032,732 of NC_079433.1, read as the reverse complement.
CGATGATTGGATGCAATTCCGTGAAAATGTATGCCCTGAGCTAGACGTTGTCCGCTGGCGTGAAGGCGCCTGTGTCAGCCAATGGAGTGGGGGTTTTGGAGCTGAGTTATACCGCATGGAGCCAAACTACTGTCTGCCCGTTGGTTTGAATCTGTACGACGCCGTACATGCCTGTATGGACCGTCTCAGTGTCATTACGGAACCCATTATGACGATATATGTGTGTGTGGGGTAGATCCCTTCCAGTTACTTTTTGAAACTATTTTAAAACACAACGGGTTTATCAGTGGCACCTGAACAAATCGTAGGGTACAAGCTGATTTATTTTTTATTTATTTTTTCGCATACACGTCACAAACACAGACCTCAACAACACTTAAGTACAAACACTGAACTATATCTATCCAAACATTATATAGATGAAGGTTAGATATAGCTAAACACTATGCTGGATATAATGTATATCTGAACATTCTATTTTTCTGAACATTATTTATAAGTGAACATTATGTATAGCTGAACATTATACAGCTGACTATGATGTTGTCAGAACAATTATTTCAGGGTCACACGAAGCTTGATCGCAGTTACAGTGTGTTTGTGCGTGTGTGTACGTGTGTGTGTGTGCGTGTGTTTGGTGTGTCTGTGTGGGTGTGTGTTAAATTAGTTTCACTTTGAAGTTCTCCTGAAAACGATTGACAGTCACACACACACACACACACACACACACACACACACACGCGCCAATAAAAACACACAAACACACATTAACAAACATATGTGTTTAGTTTGTTTCACTTTGAAGTTCTCCTGGAAACCAATGACGTCTCAGCCGTATTGAATTCCTATTGGTCCAGACCGGCCTCTCCCTCGTGATCCGTCTCTTGTCTGCAGGTTTCCTGGTCAGTGCGTCTGATGCTCGAGTCGGAGTCACGTCTCTGTGGATAATCTCATCGAGCTGTTCTTCTGAATACATCGATATGAAGGCGCTAACGGGGATGCTGCTGTTGGTCTTTGGTCACGGTGTGTCCTCAGGTAAGACTGAAGACAGTTTTTTACTTTTCAATACTGTCTTTCCAAAAGGTTGGTTCATGGTCCCTGAAGACTAAGAGACATTGTTACATTCCCTAATTTTGTTGAAAATCATTTGATTATCCTCTGTAAAGAGGATAATCCACAACATGATTCAGCTTTTACTGTGAGTATTTAAACTAATATAAGAACATGTATTCTGGGTTCAACTGTGAAAACGAAACCTATTTGGTTCTGTCTATTATCAGAACCAAACATTAAACTTCAGTTAGGAAGGAATCCGATGTGTACTTTAAGTCTACTTTTAATCCAAAATATTATATTAACACTCAAAGTTATTTTATTTTTAACTTGTCAACGTTCTTGGAGAATCATCATGCACGCGCACACACACATATACACACGCAGACACACAATAATATAATTATTATCATTGCTATCAATATATTGTTATGAAATTCAATAATTATATTATTATATTATATTAATTATTATCATTCCAATGATGGCAATGTGAAGATAGTTAAAATGCCGTAATCTAATACAGAAATTCACAAATATACTTGTAATAGTAAACATTGTAATAATTATTTAAATAATAGATTATTATTCATGTCATCTGTAATGATTAAGAAGAGGCAGCAGGTTGTGTTCAGTTGAAGGTCTGGACAGCCAGTGCTGTGGGCTACAGTGAGATGTTTGGACGTCAATAAGATCAAACTGAAGGTTCCTACATTACGGCCAGTCAGGTGGCGGAGCCATGTGATAGGGGGCGGGGCCCTATGACAGGGGGAGGGGCCATAAGGACAGTTCCTCTGCGTCTCTCTCGTAGATCGCACCATCTTTCAACGCCTTGTTTAATACGACTGCATCACCGTCTCTCACATGATCAGCAGCTCGCGGATATCACTTTCTCTCCAGTTAGAACTGATCATGATGATATCACTGCAATGAAGCAACACCTCTACCCAACGTGATCAGGCATGACATTTATGTGATTAGGGCATACACTTGTTCATATGTACGTCTTTTAAGAGTCATCTAGTGCTTGTTAAGCGTATGACTAAGCCAGCTGACGGACCTGCTTTGCAGTTCCAGATGCACTTTCATCAATCAATTCCTTGAACTAGCCTTTGATAATGTTCTGGCCCGCCACCTACTGGCTAGAAAAAATATTGTCCCGAGGACTGTCTGTCTCCAGTGATACACAGTAGTAACCTGTCTGTCTGTGTACAGTGATGTACCGTATTAACCTGTCTGTCTGTCTCTCTGTCTACAGTGATGTACCGTAATAACCTGTCTGTCTGTCTACAGTGATGTACCGTATTAACCTGTCTGTCTGTCTGTCTACAGTGATGTACCGTATTAACCTGTCTGTCTGTCTGTCTACAGTGATGTACTGTATTAACCTGTCTGTCTGTCTGTCTACAGTGATGTACCGTATCAACCTGTCTGTCTGTCTGTCTACAGTGATGTACCGTATTAACCTGTCTGTCTGTCTACAGTGATGTACCGTATTAACCTGTCTGTCTGTCTGTCTACAGTGATGTACCGTATTAACCTGTCTGTCTGTCTGTCTACAGTGATGTACCGTATTAACCTGTCTGTCTGTCTGTCTACAGTGATGTACCGTATTAACCTGTCTGTCTACAGTGATGTACCGTATTAACCTGTCTGTCTGTCTGTCTGTCTACAGTGATGTACTGTATTAACCTGTCTGTCTGTCTGTGTACAGTGATGTACCGTATTAACCTGTCTGTCTGTCTGTCTACAGTGATGTACCGTATTAACCTGTCTGTCTGTCTGTCTACAGTGCTTCACTCTATGCAGTATTTCCTCACGGGGTCGTCTGGACTCACAACCTTCCCAGAGTTTGTTGCTGTTGGGATGGTGGATGGAGTTCAGTTTGACTACTATGACAGCAACACCCAGAGAGTAGTCCTCAAACAGGACTGGATGGAGCGGCACACCAGAAAGGACCCCGACTACCTGGAGAGGAACACTGGAATCTATCTGGGTGACCAGCAGGTCTTCAAAGCCAGCATTGGGATTCTGAAAGAGAACTTTAACCAGACAGGAGGTACGATTATATCTACTGTCTCACCTCTCACATGGAGATGTCCATCATTTAACCCCATGATAAAGATTCACCATACTCCTAAACACACACACACACACACACACACACACACACACACACACACACACACACACACACACACACACACACACACACACACACACACACACACACACACACACACACACACACACACACAGAGTAGACACCACACGTGTGTGTGTGTGTGTGTGTGTGTTCGAAAGTTCAGTGATTGAAACAAATAGAAGCCCGGACTATTGAAGTTTTAGATATTTTATTACTGTCCTTGATCTCAGGTTGTTCTCTGATCTCACTAAAAGGCTAGCAGAACGAAACAGCAATATCGATGAGATGCGCTCTGCATAGAGAAGAAAGAATACCGACGTTGAATTTGCAACATTTTTGAAACAGATTATTCTAAATCTGCGCATATATGGACACGTCAGAATGTTGTGGTTTCCACTGGCTACAACGTTGCATCTGTGGCTGCTGGTAATGCCACTGTCACGTTAAAATTGTACCGGGGGCGAAAATTGTACCGGCCTACGTCATCGTTTGTTTACATCCTGACAACCTGACAACCTGCCCTGCAACAGACGACGCGATGCAGAAAACATGTTTCCAAACGACGAAATAACATAATACAGATAGCGGATCGCTATCTGAATTATGATAGATAGCGATAACACTTGTTTTTACTTTATATTTGTATTGTATTTAATTGTTTAATCGAAACAATAAAGAAAATTGCCCGCGAAACGGGCGATCGCGTCAAATCACGTAGGAAGGTTCTTGAACATTCTAGACTATGAAACCTGCTTAAAACACTCAGTTTACCAGCTAAATTCGATTAAACAATTCAATACAATACAAATATAAAGTAAAAACAAGTGTTTTCTAGCGATCCGTTATCTGTATTGTGTTTCAAGAACCCTCCTACGTCATTTGACGCGATCGCCCGTTTCGCGGGCAAAACATTTGTCATTTGACGCGATCGCCCGTTTCGCGGGCAATTTTTTTTAATTGTTTCGATTAAACAATTAAATACAATACAAATATAAAGTAAAAACAAGTGTTATCACTATCTATCATAATACAGATAGCGATCCGCTGTCTGTATTATGTTATTTCGTCGTTTGGAAACATGTTTTCTGCATCGCGTCGTCTGTTGCCGGGCAGGTTGTCAGGATGTAAACAAACGATGACGTAGGCCGGTACAATTTTCGCCCCCGGTACAATTTTAACGTGACACCACCACTAAGAAGTACACTCTACGCCGTCTGCGGGGATATTTTCAGCATTATTATTATGGTCCATAAGTATAAAGATCCGGGGCTATAGGCTCGAATGCCCCCGGTCTAACGACCGTGGCATGTGTCCATGAGTATAGATATGTTTATATACATCCACTCTATTGGTCAGATGAAGGGCTGAGGGAGGTGTGGGGTGGTGTAGGGTGGTGTAAGGTGGTGTAGGGTGCTGTAGGGTGGTGTAGGGTGGTATAGGTTGTTGTAGGGTGGTGTAGGGTGGTGTAGGGCGGTGTAGGGTGGTGTAGGGTGGTGTAGGGCGGTGTAGGGTGGTGTAGGGTGGTGTAGGGCGGTGTAGGGTGGTGTAGGGCGGTGTAGGGTGGTGTAGGGTGGTGTAGGGCGGTGTAGGGCGGTGTAGGGTGGTGTAGGGCGGTGTAGGGTGGTGTAGGGTGGTGTAGGGCGGTGTAGGGTGGTGTAGGGTGGTGTAGGGTGGTGTAGGGCGGTGTAGGGTGGTGTAGGGCGGTGTAGGGCGGTGTAGGGTGGTGTAGGGTGGTGTAGGGCGGTGTAGGGCGGTGTAGGGTGGTGTAGGGTGGTGTAGGGCGGTGTAGGGCGGTGTAGGGCGGTGTAGGGCGGTGTGGGGTGGTGTGGGGTGGTGTAGGGCGGTGTAGGGTGGTGTAGGGCGGTGTAGGGGGTGTACGGTGGTGTAGGTTGTTGTAGGGGGTGTAGGGTGGTGTAGGGTGGTGTAGGGTGGTGTAGGGTGGTGTAGGGGGTGTAGGGTGCTGTAGGGTGCTGTTGGGTCGTGTAGGGTGGTGTTGGGTAGGGTGCTGTAGGGTGGTGTAGGGTGTGTAGGGTGGTGTAGGTTGCTCTAGGGTGGT
>NC_079433.1:2964977-3024977 GCF_026213295.1 Gadus chalcogrammus | reverse complement strand
CCAACTGGGGTAAGACTGGTGTTGGAGGGGATGGAGGGGGGGAACACATGTCTCACCACCTCCACCTGACCTCATCACAACCACTGCCAGGTGTACCTGGACACTGCTGAAGCTACTGGGTAAACACACAGCTCTCAGGAGTAGCTCACTGCAGCAGAACAGGGTGGATTGTGGGTAAATGAGTTCTATGAATAGGGCTAGGCTCAGATCAGTTCCTGAGTGACCCTGAGCTCCAGAACAGATTCTAGAGTATGGCGACACATTAGTGCCATAATTCACTAATGTGATAAAAGATGCATTCGGGCGTATTATATAATTCCACACGCGTAGATATTAACTGCGAGCGCGCAAATTACCTCAGCGCACGCAAAACCTCTCGCAATAGATGTTTTTACGCTCTCGCTCGAATTTAATTTTGGCACTATGGGGGATGGAACCAAGGCAGGGCGGGCTTTCCTATGATTGGCTGTTTCTGATGCGCGATATTTGATTGACAGCCCTCCTCAGCCCTCCTCTCATTCAATTCTGAATTGTACAGTAAATGGCTGAAACGATAGTTACGTATTGTATCTCTAGATTCTATGAGTGTAGGCGCAGCCTTTTAAGGCTATCGCTATTGGGTTATCCCTAGGCGTGAGCCGTAGCACTGAACATTTTGTAATCCCCGACCACCAACAGCGTGGGCCTCAATTACGTTCGCGTGCGGCGTGCCTCAACAACATCCGCATTTCGCAGATATAGTCGGGCGCCGGCGGACGTTCTGCTCCCAATAAACAGCTTTTCTTCAGCTATTTAAAGGACAATGAGGCCGACACTTAAAAGGCTGCGCCTATACTCATAGAATCTAGAGATACAATACGTAACTATCGTTTCAGCCATTTACTGTACAATTCAGAATTGAATGAGAGGAGGGCTGAGGAGGGCTGTCAATCAAATATCGCGCTTCAGAAACGGCCAATCATAGGAAAGCCCGCCCTGCCTTGGTTCCCTCCCCCATAGTGCCAAAATTAAATTTGAGCGAGAGCGTAAAAACATCTTTCGCGAGAGGTAATTTGCGCGCGCGAGAGGCTGTTTTGCGCGCGCAGAGATCATTTGCGCGCTCGCAGTTAATATCTACGCGTTGTGGCAACCCGGCCCAGGCCAATTAAGGATATTGAGAGCACCTGAGGAACAAGTGGAGAAGCAGGGCTTAAATAGCCTGCTTCTCCACTCATTCGGGGCTCTCCCAGCCCGGGAGCTCCTGCAAGGAGAGACCGGTCCTCGTGGGTGACGGGTTTCCACCCACGAAGAAGGGGGACCGCTGATTCCTCCCGAGGTTTAAGTTATTTGTGTTTGGAGAGACTTTATGTTCGGTAATAAACCTGCCTTTTTTGGCTTTCACCAACGAAATGCTGTCCTGTTTGGGAGGAGTTGGTGCGCTCAACGTGGCGGGTTGCCACAGCGTGTGGAATAATATAATACGCCCGAATGCATCTTTTATCACGTTAGTGAATTATGGCACTAATGTGTCGCCATACTAGAGGAATAGTTACACTGACGTTGTGTTAGTCGTGTGTGTAGCATCACGTGACGTTGACATGTGGTTCAATGATGGCGGGATGGATGGGGGAGGGTCTCTGTCCATCATCTATTATTACACGACTGATTGTATTTTTTTGATGTACCTTCAGAGGTCCAGAGTGGCCTCACCATCCCCATCATCATTGGGTTCGTTGTTCTCCTCCTCGCTGCTGCTGCTGCTGCTGTTGGAGTCTTTTGTACCAGAAGAGGAACGGTGAGAGGATCAAACTCTCCAGGAGGACAAACATCTGGGGCCGTATTCACAAAGCATTTTATCTTACCGCTAGGAGTGCTCCTAACTCGCGCTAAAACATTTTACGTAGGAGTTTTTTCTTAAAAGTTATTCACAAAGCCGCTGAGACCTACTCTTACTAAGGATAAATCACAAAGAGTGAACTAAGAGTGACGCGCCGTTGCTATGGATTACGTCAATTCTCGTGCACGAGTTTAGAAGCGGTCAGTTCGGTGATTGGTTGTTCAGACGAGCCCACTGAATCACCGAAAAACAAGGAAATAGCCTAGGCTAGAAATGAATTCCTATTAAGTAGTTATAGTGCAGTTAGCAGAATACACGCATGATGACAATTTTGTGCAGACCACGATAATGACGTTGTAGCCTGCACGTTCAAGAGAGAGAGAAAGCAAACAATACAAATACGTAAAATCTAAAATAAAATAAATGTTACGAACTACCCAAGTGTTGACTGATTTGTGCCAAGGTGTTTACCTAAAATGTGTTTTCAAAGTGATCCCTAAATGCCTGTCCACTCGGTTCCACACGGCCAAATTCCTTGTAATGTTGATCGCCATCATCATCATCATCATGATCATCATCATCATCATCATCATCATCATCATTATCGTCTGGCTGTGGAATGTTCCTCCGCTTGCAGAGGTTGTGTAGAATGGCACATACAGTGATTACTGTGCTATACGCCTCTGGGGTGAGGCGTATTTCGCCGTGGAGGACATGAAACCGACGTTTCATCTGCCCAATTCCTCTCTCCACAACATTTCGTGTATGTTTGTGTGCTCGCAAAGAGCCAATACGATGTGTTTTACGCATAGGACTATACGTAAACTGCGTAATCACTTACATGTTACACTTTAACTGTGCTCCCGGTTGTGGATTGAGGTAGGGTGTCTAGAGCCACGTCTTGCATGGATAGTCACTGTCACCCAGCAAGTGACACCCAACTGGTACATCTCAAAAAGCTGCCTCAGACCGCTCACCATTAAAATGCGCGAATCATGGGTAGCTGAAGATCCAGGCCACTTTGCAACAACATCCAGTAGGCTATGTTAAAATTTGCATCAAAAACAACCTGCGTGTTGATGGAATGCACTTTCTTCCTATTGACGAACACGTCCTCGTCTTTTGATGGCGCAATTATTTTTATTTTTTATAAGTTATAGCCTATATATTTTTTTATAACTTATAATTTTTATAACATTTTATTTCGGGACTAATCGGATTATTCCTGTTAGTCGGGGATGTTATTGCATCGCGCATTAACTCCACAATAAGTTGAATACCCTAACATTTCGTCTCGCAGGCATTTTAAGATTCTTTGTGAATAGGTCTTACTGAGTTAGGAGTCCTCTTGAGGACTTTTAAGCTCTCCTAGACTTAGGTGCTACTTTTAGTCCTAAAATACTTTTTGAATTGCTCTTAGTGAAAAAAGTTAGGAGTCCTAAATTTAAGAGTGACACGCCCATTATTTTTAGGAGTTACTCCTAAATTCGCCTATAGGTCATCCTACAATGGGGTTTGTGTTTATATTCGGACCAATATGGTACAGCGGGCGCTCACATGACGTTAAGCATTTCCTGGTGCATAATGTGACGCTTCAGAACCTAAAATCCCGTTTCTCCCCATTGACACGACAACACATAACCGGCGTTTTCAGAAATCTCCACTTTGGCCGGAGTTTTTAGAAATGATCGTTTTCTGTGATAAGACAAGGCCTCAGACAGTTTAGCTGCGTTACGCGCGTACATGGTACGTGAGGTACGCGCTTGGTGTGTTCGCACCTGACCTATTCACAAAGAATCTTAAAATGCCTGCGAGACGAAATGTTAGGGTATTCAACTTATTGTGGAGTTAATGCGCGATGCAATAACATCCCCGACTAACAGGAATAATCCGATTAGTCCCGAAATAAAATGTTTGGCCACACTACGTTATTTAGCAACAGGGACAATGCAACTTTGCAATGCCGACGATTTAAAATTATCGCAACCATCAGTCAGCCGTGCCATAAACTTTCCTTTGGACATTCAACAACTACACAGGATCAAAGCCAACTTCATGGCAATTGCAGGTATGCCCGGTGTGGTCGGTGCTATTGACGGGACGCACATAAAAATAATTGCGCCATCAAAAGACGAGGACGTGTTCGTCAATAGGAAGAAAGTTTTGTATCTCTAGATTCTATGAGTGTAGGCGCAGCCTTTTAAGGCTATCGCTATTGGGTTATCCCTAGGCGTGAGCCGTAGCACTGAACATTTTGTAATCCCCGACCACCAACAGCGTGGGCCTCAATTACGTTCGCGTGCGGCGTGCCTCAACAACATCCGCATTTCGCAGATATAGTCGGGCGCCGGCGGACGTTCTGCTCCCAATAAACAGCTTTTCTTCAGCTATTTAAAGGACAATGTGGCCGACACTTAAAAGGCTGCGCCTACACTCATAGAATCTAGAGATACAATACGTAACTATCGTTTCAGCCATTTACTGTACAATTCAGAATTGAATGAGAGGAGGGCTGAGGAGGGCTGTCAATCAAATATCGCGCTTCAGAAACGGCCAATCATAGGAAAGCCCGCCCTGCCTTGGTTCCCTCCCCCATAGTGCCAAAATTAAATTTGAGCGAGAGCGTAAAAACATCTTTCGCGAGAGGTAATTTGCGCGCGCGAGAGGCTGTTTTGCGCGCGCAGAGATCATTTGCGCGCTCGCAGTTAATATCTACGCGTTGTGGCAACCCGGCCCAGGCCAATTAAGGACATTGAGAGCACCTGAGGAACAAGTGGAGAAGCAGGGCTTAAATAGCCTGCTTCTCCACTCATTCGGGGCTCTCCCAGCCTTGGAGCTCCTGCACGGAGAGACCGGTCCTCGTGGGTGACGGGATTCCACCCACGAAGAAGGGGGACCGCTGATTCCTCCCGAGGTTTAAGTTATTTGTGTTTGGAGAGACTTTATGTTCGGTAATAAACCTGCCTTTTTTGGCTTTCACCAACGAAATGCTGTCCTGTTTGGGAGGAGTTGGTGCGCTCAACGTGGCGGGTTGCCACAGCGTGTGGAATAATATAATACGCCCGAATGCATCTTTTATCACGTTAGTGAATTATGGCACTAATGTGTCGCCATACTAGAGGAATAGTTACACTGACGTTGTGTTAGTCGTGTGTGTAGCATCACGTGACGTTGACATGTGGTTCAATGATGGCGGGATGGATGGGGGAGGGTCTCTGTCCAACATCTATTATTACACAACTGATTGTATTTTTTTGATGTACCTTCAGTGTACAAGAGTGGCCTCACCATCCCCATCATCATTGGGTTCGTTGTTCTCCTCCTCGCTGCTGTTCTCCTCCTCGCTGCTGCTGCTGCTGTTGGAGTCTTTGTGTACCAGAAGAGGAACGGTGAGAGGATCAAACTCTCCAGGAGGACAAACATCTGATCTCCACCTGCTCCTACTTCCTGTCCCCTTCCTACGATCTGATTGGTTGTCTTCACCCACTAGTGGTCTGGTGGTAGAAACCTCTCCACCTCTGAATGATGAACCTCCTCCAATGTCCACTGAGATGTTGTGGCATTAAGAATATGAAAGTATAATAACATGAGGATATTCACCACTGTTACAACACTAAACATTTCTCTTGATCCTTAGATTCAGACAAGTATCACAAACCAGTTGGTGATTAAAATGAGTGTTTACTGCAGTTCTGTTCTTATGATTAACACCACTTACAACACAGAGACCTTGGTGACTTTTCTAGCTCACTGGGTTATACAGCTCTGTATATCTAGATACATCTAGCTCACTGGACTATACAGCTCTATAGAGATACATCTAGCTCACTGGACTATACAGCTCTATAGATCTAGATACATCTAGCTCACTGGACTATACAGCTCTATAGATCTAGATACATCTAGCTCACTGGACTATACAGCTCTATAGATCTAGATACATCTAGCTCACTGGACTATACAGCTCTATAGATCTAGATACATCTAGCTCACTGGACTATACAGCTCTATAGATCTAGATACATCTAGCTCACTGGACTATACAGCTCTATAGATCTAGATACATCTAGCTCACTGGACTGTACAGCTCTATAGATCTAGATACATCTAGCTCATGACTTCACCTCCTCCCATTCTGATACTTCCCAGGTTCTGACACCAGCTCTGAGAACACTGAGGGGCAGAATCCGGCTCCTGAGGCCCAACCTCTGACCACAGTCAGTACTTTACCACTTTACAATACTTATTCAGAGTCATATGTTTACAGTTATATTTATTAGCAGCCTACTTTATCACAGCAATAGTAATACAACTATTAACAGTACTTCACCACAGTAAAGGTACGGCCACACTGAACGTGTTACGCACGTTAGAGGCGCAGAAAATCAGCATTTTTGCACCGGGAACCATTGGTTTAGGCGTGTAGATGCGTGACACGCGCTATAATAATGCGTTAAGCGCGTTAGATTTAGGCGTTTTACACACCTAAATAACGCGCCCAACGCACCTACTCGCAGAGTTCAATAATTTTTTCTTTTTACGCTCCTCCGAGTGACGCTTATCCGCGATAGCCAATCAGCGTTGAGCTTGACCCGACGTCACTGGCAGAGAGACGAGGACGGACGCTCAGCAGCTGATAAGGAGCGCCTGTAGTTGGTGTCCTGACGGGAGATCCTGGCACCAACCCGGGCTAGCAGGTCATCAGACATGGCCCAAGTCAACCGAAAATACGTCTGGAACCGGCCGTCATCCAGGCGGAGTTCTAGCCTGGTTCTACCAGACTCTCGTACTTCACTTCATTTCATTTCATTAGTACAGAGAGTCTGGACCTAATCAATTGACAAACGTCAACTCACTTGAAGGCGGGTGTCTGTTGAAGTTTAAAATGATTGGATCTGCCCAGTGCCACTCTGGATCTGCCATAACCAATCGCTAACGTTTGGTCGTGACGTATGTCATGTGCCGGGAATCACGCGCAGGTTGTACACAAACCAAACACCTTGCGCGTCTGCACGAAAATGTCCGTCAACGACAGCTGCAGGTTTTGTTCGTCAAATTAAATTTATCAGGGAAAAATTGCACATTGTAAATCAACTACCGACCTACAACAACAACTCAAACTGGCGTACGACTTTATCGTCATTGTTCTCAGACACGCCCTCTGTTCGCTGATTGGTGGCCGCTGTGGCGGCGCCAGAAAACCAAATTACATACAGCAGGTCCAGACCTAGTACTGAAGGGAAATTCAAATTGAGCGGAAGTACTTAGGCGGGCGGAGCCAGGCTAGTGGGGTTCCTGGAGGAGGTGGTGAAACTCACCCAGCTGTGAGCCCAGCTGCGGCAGGCTAGGCGCGTTACGCGCGTAATGCGTTCTGTGTGGCCATACCTTAATAGATTAAATCATATTTGAACAGTACTTCATCACAGTAATATTCTAACAGTACTGTATCACACTAATAGATTAACATTAACAGTCATATGTTAACAGTGCATCATCACAGTAATATATTAACAGTACAACATCACATTGATAATGTGTTTAATGTTTAATGCTGACTTGTACTTTCTTGCTGTTTAGGTTTGTAGTTAAATCATGAAGAGGCTTCTCACGTTCAGCTTCCTAAACCAGGATGCAGTGGATCGCAGTTCATTTATAATCCTTACAAACAGGCTTGGGACTTCAGCTAACTAAAGATGCTATATCTGCTTAATAACAATAACATTCATACTTAACTTTATCTTGATAACAACCATTTATCCGTAAAAATTGTAAATCAATTAGATCGCTGTATTTGTGATAGATTTGATTAACTCACTGGCTTAAACCTGTAATCTTTCACTGATGCTTGGAAACCATGGCAACACGACCTCGCAACATAAGCTAGCACAATCGAGCTAGGCTGCTCTAGCATGAAGGTTTTTTTGTATTTTTACAAAAAAATCGGAATTGGATTAAATATTAATGTTTTTTTTAATCATCCAAATGTAAAAATCGCTGTACTCTCGTTTGGGGTTATTTGGACAATATAATCCCCCAAAAAATCTGAAAATATTCTCAATATACTGTTTATAGGTTAGGTCCTTTCATTTAGTGAAGTTATTGGGCTTTTTGTGACCAGAGTTCATATCTTTGATGATCTTCCTCCACTAGCGTCCTGATATCAGATGTCTTATGCTGAAAGACAAAACACACACACACGCACACACACACGCACACACGCACGCACACACACACATAAAACACACATTCATAAACACACATATCAACACACATTTAGCTGAACTGTATACATCTAAACATATATATGTATGAAGATTAGATATGGCTAAAAAATATGCTGAACATTATATATAATTGAACGTTATATCTTTCTGAACGTTAAGTATAAATGAACATTATGTATAGCTGAACATTGTTGAAAATGATGTAATGCTGAATATATATTAAAGCCAGCTGAACATAATATTGTAAGAACAATTCATTAAGGGTTACATGAAACTTGGTCGCTGTAACAGTGTGTGAGCATCAGTGCGTCTGATGCTGGAGTCAGAGTCACGTCTCTGTGGATAATCTCATCGAGCTGTTCTTCTGAATACATCGATATGAAGGCGCTAACGGGGCTGCTGCTGTTGGTCTTTAGTCACGGTGTGTCCTCAGGTAAGACTGATGACAGTTATTCCTGTTCAAAACTATTATTCCATAGTTGACTATTAATCAATAGTTGACTATTATTCAATAGTTTTATTTAAACGTTTCAAAAGGTTTGTTTCTGGTCCCTGAATAGAAGACATTTAGTTGTTTGATTTCCTTGTAAAACTGAAAACCATTCGCTAATCATCCCAAATGCGACCAATTAATCCACAACATGATTAATCATTTACTTTGAATATTCATTTGATGATGTTGTTCATGAATCAAATAAATATAATCTATTATCGCGACTAAACATTAAACTTCAGTTTGGAGTGATTCTGTTTAAATATACTTTTAATCCCATTTCCACTCTTCTTGTTTAACCATTAGTAGGTTGTACAAACAAATCCAACCTGAGGGTTCCCGCCAATTTCCTGTTGAATTTAGAATCAAAATAATTAATAATAATTAAGATTAAATCATGTTTTTAGATAAACAAAAGGTTCCCACATTACCTGTACGGCCAGGGGGCGGAGCCATAGGACAGGGGGAGGGGCCATACACCTGTCTGTTTGCTGGGATGTACAGTATTATGGTGCGTTCACATCGCTGGGAATTATGGGGAAAACATTTTCGCGACGTCAGAAAGTTCTCGTGAACGACACCTTATGACGCTCTTATGATTCTGCTTCCGTTCAGCAACTGGGGCCAGATTTGCCCAAGACTTGCCCAGTTGATGACGTATGGTTTACTGGTGACGCTCATGAACATGAACAGGAAAGTTTTACTCAATATAAAAGAATCAACCATCATATCACATTATTTACTATAGATTGACGTTGTAACCGTCTGTTGGCATCGACTTTGCTCAGTTTTAAACGTTGTGTACTGGTAAACCAGCTCTGGATAAGGGCATGTGTAGCCTTCCACACAGTGGCCATACGATGTGCTTCTCTTAAATAAAAGCTAGTAGGTGATAGGCTACAAGGAAATAAAGGCCTTCGAACTTGAAACTGATCCTACTAAGTTCTGTTTAGTTCTGACTGCTTTTTATCGGATAAAAAAAACCTGCTGTGAAGAAGATTTCGATACCCAACGCAGTGCACATGAGCGGTCGCTGTCGGGAACACGCGTAAGCGTGAGCGTCACCAGGACCATGAACGCACCTTTAACCTGTCTGTCTGTCTGTCTGTCTGTCTGTCTGTCTGTCTGTCTGTCTGTCTGTCTGTCTGTCTGTCTGTCTGTCTGTCTGTCTGTCTGTCTGACTGACTGACTGACTGACTGACTGACTGACTGACTGACTGACTGACTGACTGATTCACTATGAGGATTTCCTACATGGCGTCGTCTGGACTCTCAACGTCCCCAGAGTTTGTTGCGGTTGGGATGGTGGATGAGGTCAGTGGCGTCACTCTGCTGTTTTGTTCGGGGCTAAAGCCTCGGATGTTATTTAATTAGCCCCGAATATGATAACCTCAATATGACCCTCAATCCGAGTTTTCGATGACGATACAAACGTTAGGTTTTAAGCTTGGGGATGTTTCGACTTCATGTGTATTTTGCAGAAAATGGGCAACAGCGCCCCCTAGGGTCACACTTTTCGGTGGCTTCGCTCCCCATAAAAAGCTAGTCAGTGTTTAATGACGTTGATTTACCTTTGAGCATTTCCTAATATAGGCTACTGTGTAAAATGCTGTTTAGAATTAACTTTTATATCAAGAAAGAAGAATCGAGTGACGCTCTTATTCCCGCTCTCCTAATTGCTTGACCGCGATCGAGCATCCAGGATCGATTGCTATTCCTTGGGTCCCCGGATGTTAACACTGAATTTTCTGACATTGAATATGGCATGAAAATTCAAAAATATTTACTTTGAATTTTTTAACGTTGAATATTTGATTTAGACATTATTAACATTGAAAAATAAAGCTGAATATGATTTATTGAGTTACATTCAGAGGCAAAAAATCCAAAATTAATTTCAATGCATACATATTCAGTGCTTAGAATTCAATGGCTTTTATTTTCAAAATCCGATGGCACAGATTTACTTCCATACCTATCCTATCCCCAGTCAGATCCGTGCGTGTGTGTGTGTGTGTGTGTGTGTGTGTGTGTGTAAGGTCTGCCTCACTTTATTCATTTTACTCTGCAATAAATTGTATGGAACTTTAGATGTTTGGGGATAAGCAGCATAGCAGTCAGGTAGATATTTAAAGCTATAATAAACCGCGTAATTCGTTTATTTGGATAAAGCATTATGAAAAAGTTTGCATGCACAATAAAGCAAATGAATTTGGCGCCCAGCATTTTCATTTTCCCTCTGGGCTAAGCCCCGGATGTTTATGAAACTTAGAAATCCCCACCCAGATCTATTCTCTTGACCAGGCACGTGCAGAGGGGGGGGCTATGGGTGCCCGAGCCCCTGCCCTTTCCCCTCGAAGGACCAAAGTGCCCTTTTGAGTGGTCGTTTAAATTTTCAATGCTTTGTAAAATTACACATTAACATGTGAATCAATTATTCGAGTATAAAAATGTCTAAAAGTAATGATACAGAAGTAAAGTTTGTACTTTGTAGCCTCGTTTACCGGCGCTCAGTGCGCTGCTGCCGCTGGGTGACGTCATAGGCTATCAACGTGACCTTTCACAATTTGCCTGCCTGCAAGATGCGCTTGTTGTTTTAAGAGACGGTACAACGCAGGGTAAGATCACCACAGAGTCAGACACAGACAGTTGTTTCCAAAACCATAAAGTTGATAATGCTAAATAAACTGTAACAGTTACTTCGTTTTGTAGTGTCATTTTGAAGTATAGGCCTATGTTTGCCAGCAAAAGCTTTTCAACTAGCATTGTTTTAACTGACCTGTGAAAGTGGCTACCACTCGGTTTATTTTCTATAGCCTACCAGCTAGCTATACAGCTAACCTATCTGGGAAACCTTTTGAAATTGCAAAGGGAAAGCATACATCGTTATATTTAATCTGTATACTCTGTAGTAACTACTTGGCCACATGCCATGGCCAAATCCGTTTCATGTCTACTCTGTCTCAGTGTCTCTGGCAGAACGGGGTGAAATTGGTTTTATATTCGACATTCGTCTATTTTCCGGGGTTGTATCTGTAATAGCGTCAAGTGCTTAGGGACCGTCAAAAAAGTGCAACGTCATTTTTTTAATTCTTAATAACTCACTTGAAATTATTCCTATCAACATCAAACCACTTCTGATGTGTTTATGTACTCGGTTTGTAGTCCCCACTACCCCTTGTTTTAAAGAAAAACTTTTAATTGTTTTTAAAAAATGCAAAAGTTTTCAGTGCATGTATTGCATCCATATTTAAGGCTTTATTTTTAATAGCTCACTTGTTCTTATAGATATCAACACCAAACCACTTCTGATGTGTTCATAAACTCATTGTGGAGTTCCCACCACCCTGTGTTTAATAGAAAAACATAAAAAAAAATAATTAAAGTCATACGTATACATTGTGTATAGTTAGGCTAATTCATATTCAAGGCTTTTATTTTGTAATAGCTTAATTGTTTTTATAGATATCAACACCAAAACACTTCTGATGAGTTCATGAACAAACATGTGCCCTTTTTTGAATTTGAGCCCCTGCCCCTCAAAGGGTCTCTGCACGGCCCTGCTCTTGACTAGAGGCAATAAAAATGTGATATGCGTGGAAGAGAGACGGAGAAGGGAGGAAGGAGAGGAGAAAAGGAATAGAGGGGAGAAGGAGAAGAGAGAAGGAGGAGTAGTATTTAGTGACCTGGGGCCGTATTCACAAAGCATTTTATCTTACCGCTAGGAGTGCTCCTAACTCGCGCTAAAACATTTTACGTAGGAGTTTTTTCTTAAAAGTTATTCACAAAGCCGCTGAGACCTACTCTTACTAAGGATAAATCACAAAGAGTGAACTAAGAGTGACGCGCCGTTGCTATGGATTACGTCAATTCTCGTGCACGAGTTTAGAAGCGGTCAGTTCGGTGATTGGTTGTTCAGACGAGCCCACTGAATCACCGAAAAACAAGGAAATAGCCTAGGCTAGAAATGAATTCCTATTAAGTAGTTATAGTGCAGTTAGCAGAATACAAGCATGATGACAATTTTGTGCAGACCACGATAATGATATTGTAGCCTGCACGTTCAAGAGAGAGAAAGCAAACAATAAAAATACGTAAAATCTAAAATAAAATAAATGTTACGAACTACCCAAGTGTTGACTGATTTGTGCCAAGGTGTTTACCTAAAATGTGTTTTCAAAGTGATCCCTAAATGCCTGTCCACTCGGTTCCACACGGCCAAATTCCTTGTAATGTTGATCGCCATCATCATCATCGTCTGGCTGTGGAATGTTCCTCCGCATGCAGAGGTTGTGTAGAATGGCACATACAGTGATTACTGTGCTTGCCCTCTCTGGGGTGAGGCGTATTTCGCCGTGGAGGACATGAAACCGACGTTTCATCTGCCCAATTCCTCTCTCCACAACATTTCGTGTATGTTTGTGTGCTCGCAAAGAGCCAATACGATGTGTTTTACGCATAGGACTATACGTAATCTGCGTAATCACTTACATGTTACACTTTAACTGTGCTCCCGGTTGTGGATTGAGGTAGGGTGTCTAGAGCCACGTCTTGCATGGATAGTCACTGTCACCCAGCAAGTGACACCCAACTGGTACATCTCAAAAAGCTGCCTCAGACCGCTCACCATTAAAATGCGCGAATCATGGGTAGCTGAAGATCCAGGCCACTTTGCAACAACATCCAGTAGGCTATGTTAAAATTTGCATCAAAAACAACCTGCGTGTTGATGGAATGCACTTTCTTCCTATTGACGAACACGTCCTCGTCTTTTGATGGCGCAATTATTTTTTTTTTTTATAATTTATAATTTTTATAACATTTTATTTCGGGAATAATCGGATTATTCCTGCTAGTCGGGGATGTTATTGCATCGCGCATTAACTCCACAATAAATTGAATACCCTAACATTTCGTCTCGCAGGCATTTTAAGATTCTTTGTGAATAGGTCTTACTGAGTTAGGAGTCCTCTTGAGGACTTTGAAGCTCTCCTAGACTTAGGTGCTACTTTTAGTCCTAAAATACTTAGTGAATTGCTCTTAGTGAAAAAAGTTAGGAGTCCTAAATTTAAGAGTGACACGCCCATTATTTTTAGGAGTTACTCCTAAATTCGCCAGTTAGGACCTACTTTTAGCCCTAAGATCCTTTGTGAATACGGCCCCAGAACTGTATGGAGTGTATCTATTGTGTGTGTGTGTGTGTGTGTGTGTGTGTGTGTGTGTGTGTGTGTGTGTGTGTGTGTGTGTGTGTGTGTGTGTGTGTGTGTGTGTGTGTGTGTGTGTGTGTGTGTGTGTGTGTGTGTGTGTGTGTGTGTGTGTGTGTGTGGGGTGGGGGGCGGGTGGTATCTATATAGTTTGTATCTATATTAAGTTAATCTTTGGTGTGTGTCTATTTGGTGTGTTGATCTTTATGGTGTGCATCTATATGGCGTGTGTCTATGGTGTGTGTGTA
The DNA here is from genome assembly GCF_026213295.1 of Gadus chalcogrammus. Classification (NCBI taxonomy): domain Eukaryota; kingdom Metazoa; phylum Chordata; class Actinopteri; order Gadiformes; family Gadidae; genus Gadus; species Gadus chalcogrammus. The sequence goes on along the minus strand of NC_079433.1, from coordinate 3,010,992 downwards.
TCTATATGGTGTATAGGCTACCTATGGTGTGTGCGTGTATATATATGGTTTGTATCTATCGTGTGTGTCTGCATATGGTTTGTATCTATATGTTGTGTGTATCAATATTGTGTGTGAATCTATATGTGTGTATCTGTGGTGTGTGTGTGTGCATATGGTGTGAATCTACATGGTGTATTGGTGTGTGTCTGTATGGTGTGTGTGTGTGTGTGTGTGTGTGTGTGTGTGTGTGTGTGTGTGTGTGTGTGTGTGTGTGTGTGTGTGTGTGTGTGTGTGTGTGTGTGTGTGTGTGTGGTGGTAGGCGATGACTCCAGTTTAACCAGTGAATGAGTCTCTCTGGTCTCTTTGATGAAAGCTTCCTTCTCACTCCTCAAAGGGCCGTTCAGGATGCTGCCAAGTTACGGTTGCAATGGAGACGGTATCTCGCAGAGCGCTCAGAGAGCAGATGTTCTCGTGTGGTAACATCGCACTCTGCTGTCCACATCCGCTCACTACACACACAGGGACGCAAGATCACACGTGCGTTGAGTTTAACTAATTAGCTCCCCTGCCGCAGCTCGCCTGCCAAGTGGTTTTCTGGTGCGTTTCACTTAAGAGGGAACCGGACAGTACGTTGGTGTCCTCCACTGTATGGCAGTTCCCAGAAACCAGAACGTGTGTGCACTGTTTTGTTGAGGTCTGTTGTGACTTAATCTCTTCCTGTTTCACGGGTTAAAGATTTTTTGAAGTAAAGAAGAGCATCTCATCTGAACCTGATGTGAGTAGAATTGTGTGACTTGTGACTTATGTTGAATATAAATCACTGATAATGTCTGAAGGAAATCGGGGATTGTGGTGGTTTAACTCTCATTTGAAATTTAAATAATGATTCTACCTGAAAGTAACATTTTAGAGACTATACATTCAATCTTGTCAAAGTAAGAGGTAAATCACTCTTGACTAATGACAGTCAAATAATTAGTATAACTTATATTAAAAAGCTGGATTACTTAATTATCTTAATCATTATTTAAAAGTTGGATGATCCCAAAAGCCCAGAATTTGTATTGTCATTCATTTATCTGATTTAATGGAGATGGTAGATGTTGAACTGTGGGACAGTGCCCAAGTATGGGGACCATGAGTAAACTGTTCCTCCCTTCAAAGGTCTATCATGGATATTTAACTGCAGTTCTGTGAGTATCCCAACTTAACCATGAAGATGAACTGCAAACTGTAAGTCATAAGTTTCTCATTACTCTTGGGCACATTGATGTATTTTGGCTTCCTGGTGAGTTAACCCGTTACCTGAAGGTTGATCTGAGTAGTAAGGATGTTTTATTGGTTCATGGGTTACTTAGGTGTTTGGTTTATGTTGGTTTTAATGATTAGTTAAAATTGTTACAGGCTCCAAGTTATTGTTGTAAGCTGGAGTAATGGGTTGGGTTCTGTTATCTTCAGTCTTCTTTCCAGCTACTCTCCTGAGCTCTGCATCTTCATCATATGAGTGTTGCTTTACTGTTGAGGGTGGGGTCTGAGTGAGCAGAGGTGCATACTGGGATACAGAGCTGTCTCGAGTCTACAGGTCTGAAGACACGCCCCCTCAGGGGAAACCGAGTGTTTGAGAAACCGTTGTGACGTCAGTTACATGGTCTGGAATGTTCTTTAAGATGGAGACAGGGATTCAGAAGGAGAAACACCAGGGGGAGATGAGGGGGCTCCTCATCTCAACGACTAAAACACAACTTCAGTCTGACACAGAGAACCATGGAACACATTCAGTCCCCTCCAGGCATCGTGACTCCTCAGGAACAGGTTTATTTCCAAGAAGGTCTTATTTGGGGCCATCCCCAGATGGATCCTGCTCCTCAAGAGCCACCCCCCTCCACTGGGTGGTCTTCTGAACAGATGACCTCCTTCCTGTCCTCAGGCTGACTAAAGCTGCACCGTTTGCATCTGTGAAGGCCCCTCATTCAGGAAACCACTGGACTACAAAGACATGACTTCAGAGACATTGAATAAACCTGGGACACATTTTGGAGATGCCAAGCATAATCCATCACCAATGTGGGACGCCACTGAAGAATGTTGTACATAATTTACGTCTCTGGAGACATTGGTTGTTCTGTTCTGGGTGCCCTGGCAGGAGAGCTGGTGGTGGATGATGGAATGTTATTTGGCATGAGGTTTTTACCCTGCATGATTGTTTGGTCTTTTATGGCTCAGTGGTGTGTGTGTTTGGGTTTGACATGAGATGGATGATTTTTGAGCATTGCTTGGGTTCTACTGTGTGTGTCTCCCACACACACCTGGCATGGGGTTCTACGTGTGTTTGGTTCCACCTGGCATGGGGTTCTACGTGCCTGTCCTGGGTTCTATGTGTGTGTCCGGCTTGCTTTGACAGTGATAATGTTCATACAGGGTTCTGTGTGATTGGCTTGGGATATTGGAATGGTCAAATAAATCATACCTGATGGATGACCACACGTTTACTTGAGGCCTCCAGTAGACATGAAGAGCCCTGAGCGACGCTCCGGAGTGATATCCAACACACTGGGCAGGAAGGAGAGTATCCAACTCAAGTGTAAAAGGATGCAAGCGGGTGTTCAAATCAGTGACTTCAAACTAGGACTACACCAATCAGGATCAATGGAGGATGGACACCTAAAGGCATTCCACAAGGAGAGTCTGAAGTTGGAAAGGAACCTAAATTGGTATTCAAGATGACCTTCAGACCTGTAATGAGACGGCTCTTCCTACCTGGCTGGATTGATGGAGAGCCCTGTGGATCTTGTCTTGCTCTCCGTTGCACATCTTCTCAGGCTGTACTGTATTTGTTTCGGACAGGACTAGCTGAACGATTGGTTCCCTTAAATCAGAACAAATCTGGGAACTCCAACTAGTGCGCTCTTCGAGCTGAAGTTGTGCTCTTCAGCTGAGGAGGTAAGGAAACCTTCACTGGGGCTTCAAGGTGTAAAGAGGAGAATGTTTCAAAGTGTTCCATGGTACTCTGATGAAGACCCTTGTTGTGTTCCACTGGCTGAGAGGAAGAACCCTCACATCTTCCTCTTGGCCTTTCTCCTCTGAGAATCCTGGCGCCATCTAGAAGGATATTCCAGCTCGTGTAACTGTTGTCACGACAGATTCTCAAACACTTGGTTTCTCCTGAGGGGCATGTCTATAGAACTGAAGACTTCAGACAGCACTGTATCCCAGCATGCATCTCTGCTCACTCAGACCACACCCCAATGAGTAGGATGCAACACTCTAGTGATGGAGATGTAGAGTTTTATAAGTAACGAGGGAGCAGACAAAGGTGATTAGAACATGTCAAGTCGGTAAATCTTTAAACCATGAAGATGGTTGGATAGTTCAGGAATTGGGTTTCTTTTTATTATGGGCAGTCCTTTCACTCAGATGCCCACATCTCACTGGACCTGTACATGTGTTGGCTGGCTTGCATGATTTGCTGTTGGTGATGAGGCGGTCAGGTTGACATTGCAGGGCTATGTTTGGCTCTCTGTGAGCTCAATGTTTAGATTTGCTCTGTATGGTTTGTATCCTGAATAATCTAGATAATTGTAAAATGTAGACACGGTTTTGTATTGAATGATTTTAGGTTTAAAGTTGTTGTGGGAAGTACATGGTAGTTTGGTTCTTCATACGGTTTTGAGTGATTTAATTTGTACACACTGGGTGCATAATAATGTGAAGGTACACTGAATAGTATTAATGACCAACAGCAACAAACAGATCTCCTCAAGGTAAGTCTGTTGGCTGTGTGTTAATGAAGACCATCGCTGGACTTCAGGATGTTCCTCCGTTCAGCTCAAGGTTAAGCGCTGGATCTGTTTTTTCTTTGGTTGGTTCCGGCCGGAATGTTCGGATTCCAGTCGGACGGTTTGTGCTTCCCGCCGTGGAAGGTTCTGAGTGCGGTTACTTGATTTAGTCCCAATGGTTAGCATAGAACATTGTAGTCTTGACAACCATAAGAAACCACCTGGCAGTTAGTTGGACGGGAGCCCCCTGAGGGAAATCTGGCGGAACGTTCCGGATTGTATTTGCGTAACCTCGAGCCGTTGCCAACGGAAACAATTTTTCAGTCGTTTCCATTGGGAATTGTTGCCCCTTATCTTAAACAACTTAAGTTTGATATTAAATACATATTGACACGTACGTCGTATATGTTGATAATTTCCGATGGTTGCGCCATACTTTTAACCACGTTGACGTGACGGGACTCTCGTTGCGTACAAAACAGCGTTCTACTTGCGGGTCCATTTTGACATCAGTGAAGGCTGAAAATCATTTCAAGGTGGAAGACAATTTGACATTTCTTCAACTGAACCCAGCACCTGAATATGGCTGAGTATATTTGATTTAATATTGATACTGCTTAGTGTTCTTTGTTACTTCAGCTTTTGTATGTTCTAAATATCTGCTGTCATTAATTGCCACAGAAATTAAACCCTACCCAATGGAATGACGTTAAACAACGACTTTGGTGCAGAGTTACCAACTAGATAATATCAAAGCTAAAATAATGGCCGTCCTTCCCACATGTTAAAGTAGAAGATACTCTAGAACTGTGCAAGGTTAAACAGGTAACATGTAGTTTGTCCCAAGGTGTCTGCCTCCTCACCCAGAGCAAGACCTCCACCTCCTCACCCAGAGCCAGACCTCCACCTCCTGTCAGAAGTCCTCCAGAACAGGTCAGTGCTCTGGTGTGTGAGTAGAGTCTTCTCAGGTCAGTTTCAATGCATGGCCTGAACCACTTCTTTAGACTTGTGGACTGCTCTGTCTTCATTCCCAAAAACGGGATGCTCATGTCTGGTCTCTCAAGTCTTTTCTAGCCTTGAGTTATAAAATAATAGTTCAATTAATTGTGTAACTCGGTTTCGGATGAGTCAATTAAGTTTATTGTTGGGCAAATGCTGATATAAACCTGCTGCTGTAGCTGAAAGGTGAGGCTGAGAGGCTTGGGACCGGAGGCTTGTGGCGCCAGGATGGACCAGAGACTGAGGCTGGAGACCAGGGGCCTGCAGCACCGGACCAGAGGGTAACCATCACCAAGCTCATCTGAAACACTAAAATCCATGGTAGTTTAGGTCTGGTTTTGATCATTTTATGACTTTAAATCTGTGCCAAGCTGTGATTTGAGTTAATTCATACGGGGGTTATGCAAGAGTCATATGAGCCATTATTGTTACTAGTGCTGCTACAACCGTAGTGGATGAATTGCTCAACGCGACAATCTGCAGACATATTTAAGTGTTTAAATATGTTTCAATTTGTCTTCCATTTTACAAGTGAACCTCAGATGCAGGAGGTGGGGTGTGTTGCGTCCCCATTGTAGTCTTGACAACCATAAGAAACCACCTGGCAGTTAGTTGGACGGGAGTCCCCTGAGGGAATCTGGCGGAACGTTCTGGATTGTATTTGCGTAACCTCGAGCCGTTGCCAACGGAAACAATTTTTCAGTCGTTTCCATTGGGAATTGTTGCCCCTTATCTTCAACAACTTAAGTTTGATATTAAATACATATTGACACGTACGTCGTATATGTTGATAATTTCTGCTCCCCATTTACTGCTGAGACCAACTGTGTTTGTAACCAGACCAAGAATCCATGGCTGAAGGAGCTGATGGAGGAGGCGTACTGAAGGAGCTGATGGAGTCGTGCTGAAGGCCCTGCCTAGTGGAGGAGCTGATGGAGGCCCTGCCTGGTGAAGGACGTCTGTCGTGGGGTAGATGGAGCCTGACTCTGAAGTGATCATCACACTCACTGCCACTTCTCGTAGAATACTGCTACCACAAACTACCGGCGTTTGTACCATATATACCAGACGACTACATCTGTTTTGCCACATGTTGAAGCAAGACTTCCGCTGTTTGTTCCAGACCAGGACTCTGTCTGAGGAGAGCTGCTGGAGGAGCTGAGACGCTGGAGGACGACTAGGAACCGACCAACAAGGATTCCTCATAAGTTTGTATTTATTTACATGGTTGACTTAAAGGGCAAAATACAGCTGTTACTTTGACATGCGTTAACCAACTACCGCTGTGTTTTCTTACTAGAACGTGTTTCTGGAGCGGAGGCGAGCTGGTAGGGGAGCCGTGAATCTGGAGGATGACCATCACTCTACCAACATGGATTGTAAGTTTGTATTAACCAAACAAACAAATATAGGGCTTAAAAATAAGACAAACTACATGTTTGTTACCAGGCGTTGGGGCCAGACTCGCGCTGTTTGTTCCAGACCAGGACACTGGCTGAGGAGAGCTGATGGAGGAGCCAAGACTCTGGGGGACGACATCACTCTACCAACCAGGATCCTCGTAAGTTTGCATAAAATAAACAGAGTGGACTTGTTGTAACATAGGATTAGTTTGTCCAGTACAAGTTACGGCATACTACTGTGGTTGTTTACCAGACAAACCTCAGCTGCTACTTTGTTACGCGCCATAAGAGCCCAACTACTCCTGTGTTTGTTACCTTGCATTAGAGCCCAACTACTCCTGTGTTTGTTACCTGATATCAGAGACAAACTACTCCTGTGTTTGTTACCTGATATTAGAGACAAACTACTCCTGTGTTTGTTACCTTGCATAAGAGCCCAACTACTCCTGTGTTTGTTACCTTACATTAGAGACGAACTATTACTGTGTTTGTTACCTTACATTAGAGACAAATTACGTTTATAACCAGACCAGGAATCTGGTGGACTGATGGAGAGGCCGTACATCTGGAAGGCAAATCCTGAGGACAACCAGGACTCTACCATCATGGATTCCTCGTAAGTTTGCATTATCTGGACATAGTGGACTAGGTAGGGGGCTGGGGGTTCAACTCTCAAACCAATGGTGCCGGGTTCAAGTCCTCAGAATACAGTGATGCGTCATTGAGCAAGGCGCCCTAAAGCCTGCCTGCTCCTTAATGACTTATCTTTGGTTCAGATAATGTTGCATCTTTTGAATATTGAACCTAATCAATGTCCTTGTTTGGTCCGGGCAGACACACCTGAGCTGAACCCTACCTGATCCTGTTTGGTCGGGGGTAGACACACCTGAGCTAAACCCGTCCTGATCCTGACATCCTGCTGGTCCCGTCTCCTCAGTTCATCCGAGCCTCGTCCTCCAGAAGACCTGCTGAGCTCAGCAGTCTGAGGCTGATGGATCAATGACCTCCAGTGGGAGTGATCTTCTTGATCCCACATGTAACCGTGTGCTTCCACACGTCTTTCTCTCACGTCTGTCACTAACCTCACTACTTCACTACTTCTCTACTGCTTCCTCTTTTCTTCCTTCTCTGTGGTTCAAACCTTTACACTGAAGGCGCGTCTTCCTGCCCTCAGAGGGTTTAGCGTTAGGGTTGAGAGTCAGGGTTTAGAGTCAGGGACAGAGCTGGTCAGGGAGGACTGCTTTTACACAAACCTCTTCACTTGCTTTCGGAATGGTGGTGTCATTTTGAAAAGATTCATTTGGGAAAATATTTTCCTCTGCTTTCCTTTACAAAATTGTATTAAACTTCTGTCAAGTGTTTTTGTTTATATATTAAAATCCCACATTGACTTCTCCATGTTTGGTGCGGTTCATTTAATTGTCCTTTAACTTGGTTAATGTCAAGCTAAACTCCTGCAATACATTTAATATACATGATTGTTATTCAGCAATGTTCACATAATGCATTTTGTAAAAATATGAAACCTCCATATTACTACTATATTCAAGCCTATTCATGCATTTAACAATGTACATACTGCCCCGCAGGCCATTCTCTGCTACTACAACACGTTCAGTCCACCAACCCGTCTCACATCAATGTACTATAGCTACGTTGGTTCAAACGGAAAATGTAGTTTGGTGTGAGACTGTTGTCCAGCAGAGGGAGCCATCATACACCTTAATTATACAGGAATGTCTGTATTTACATTTTAAGATGTTCATGTGCTGGTCTAGTTTGTCTGCAAATAACTCTGCCTCCAGCAACAGGATTGGTCGAAACATATGATGTGAATATTTGAGTCAGTGTGTGACGTGACTTTACAGACAAATCGATTCAGCACACCACGGTGCATGTCCTCATTCGCTCTCTCGTTCTCTCTCTCCCACCCCCCTCTCTCTCCCCCCCTCTCTCTCTCTCTCTCTCTCTCTTCCCCCCCCCCCCCCCCCCCCCCCTTTCTCTCTCCAGAGCGACCGCGGGTGTCTCTTTTCCAGAGGTGCCCCCCCTCCCCAGTGGTGTGCCATGCTACAGGCTTCTACCCTGACAGGGTGGTGGTGTTCTGGAGGAGAGACGGCCAGGAGCTCTATGAGCAGGTGGACCCCGGGGAGGTCCTCCCCAACCACGACGGGACCTTCCAGGTCAGCGTGGACCTGGACCTCACGGCCGTCCCACAGGAGGACTGGGGGAGGTACGAGTGTGTGGTCCAGCTGAGAGGCATCGAGGACATCTCCACCCCCCTGGAACCCGCCCACATCAGGACCAACGGGGGTAAGACTGGTGTGGAAGGGGATGGAGGTGGGGAACAAATGTCTCACCACCTCCACTTGACCTCATCACAACCACTGCCAGGTCTACCTTGACACTGGTGAAGCTACGGGGTAAACACACAGCTCTCAGGAGTAGCTCACTTCAGGAGAACATGATGGATTGTGGGTAAATTAGTTCTATGAATAGGGCTAGGCTCAGATCAGTCCCAGAGTGACCTTGAGCTCCAGAACAGATTCTAGAGGAATAGTTACACTGAGGTTGTGTTAATGACAAAAAGCTGTGTTTCCACCCAAATTACCCGGAACTTTGTTTCAAGGAACCAAATGGTTCCTTAAGCCGATTTCGGTCTGCGTTTCCGCCACGGTCAAAATTGCTGCGAAGATTAGGCCCATTCAGGTCCTTTTACGCCAGCGTGTTCCATGGACAGCACACATCCAAATATTGGATTTTAGGTTTGGTTCTGTTTGATATAATTGGCCCTAATGGATGGTGCTGAAGTTTTCTGGCCCTGCGGAAATCGATGATCACTTCCTTGGTCTTGGTGGTGTTGAGAACCAGGTTGTGATCACCGCACCACTCTCCCAGTCTCTCGGCCTCCCTCCTGTATGAGTTCTCATCACTTCCTGTGATGAGGCCACGTACCGTTGTGTCGTCAGCATATTTCACTATGAGGGTAGATGGAGAAGAGGAGCAGCAGTCATGAGTGAAAAGAGTGTAGAGAAGTGGGCTGAGCACGCAACCCTGAGGGACCCCGGCAGGGTGAGGGAGACATGCTTGCCAATCATGACATGTTGTGTGCTGTGTGTTAGAAAGTCCAAAATCCAGTTGCATAATGCGGTGTTCAGGCCAAGTTTGTGTAGTTTGCTGTGTGTGTCTGTTTGGCAGGATAGTGTTGAAAGCTGAACTAAAGTCAACAAAAAGGAGTCTCCCATACGTGTTCCTGTGCTCAAGATGTTCTAGTAGAGTGTGTAACACAAAGACAATGGCATCCTCTGTTGACTTGTTCTTCCGGTAAGCAAACTGATTAGGATCTAATGATGGCGGTACGGAGGCTTTAATGTGTTTCATGACCAGCTTCTAAAAGCTTTTAAATTGAAATAAGATTGACCAATGCCCATAGCCTCTTTTTTTCTCACGTTACCTCAGCATCCGCCGCGTCACCCCCTCCTCCACATGTTCACATCCATACACCTAGCACACACTTCCATTCCCTTACCCCCCCCCCCCCCCCCCCCCCCCACCCTGCAAACACAGCAATGACAAATGGTAAATTACTCTGGACCTAAAAAACCAACATAGCAATTAGTCTACTTTAAAATAAAATGAGAGCGCTTTAATTCATTACTTCCACACTTTATGAAAAAAAGAAAAAAGGTCCAGAGTTGACTTATTAGCTTAGCTTTTTCCATTTCTTCCTCTTGCGTGTACTCTCACTAAGGAGACGGGTGTGTCTTGCGGAGCTCCAGCAGGGCCTCCAGTGGTGGGGTGTAGTTCATCGTTTTCTCACCGTCTTGCTCTTGCAGAGCTGAAGGGAACGGAGTTGGGTTTTCTCTGATTGACCGTCTGCCCGTGCATTTCTCCTGTTGACATTACATTTTCCCGTCCAAGGTATCGACTCTTTTACAACCGATGCCAAACACACGCACACACTCAGACACTCACGCACGCACGCACGCACACACGCACACACGCACACACACACACACACACATCAACACACATTTAGCTGAACTGTATACAACCAAACATTATATATGGATGAAGATTAGATATAGTTTAACATAATGCTGAACTCAATATATGAGTGAACATTATGTAATTCTGACCGTTATTTATAAGTGAAAGTAACTGTGTGTGTGTGTGTGTGTGTGTGTGTGTGTGTGTGTGTGTGTGTGTGTGTGTGTGTGTGTGTGTGTGTGTGTGTGTGTGTGTGTGTGTGTGTGTGTGTGTGTGTGTTTGAGTTTCACTTCAGAGCCGTATTGAATTCCTATTGGTCCAGACCGGCCTCTCCCTCGTGATCCGTCTCTTGTTCGCAGGTTTCCTGGTCAGTGCGTCTGATGCTCGAGTCGGAGTCACGTCTCTGTGGATAATCTCATCGAGCTGTTCTTCTGAATACATCGATATGAAGGCGCTAACGGGGCTGCTGCTGTTGGTCTTTGGCCACGGTGTGTCCTCAGGTAAGACTGACTCGAGTTTTTACTTTTCAAAACGATCTTACCAAAAGGTTTGATTATGGTCCCTGAAGAGACGACGCTTGGATTCCCTACTTTTGTTGAAAAGCATTTTATTATCCTCTCAAATGAGTTCAACTAATACACAACATGATTCATCTTTTACTGTGAATATTTCAACTAATATAAGAACATTTATTTAGGGTTCAACTGTGACAACGAAACCAGCACACTGGTTTGATGGTCTATATTTTTATGAAATATTAAATTATATGATTCAATTATTAATTATTATCATTCCAATGATGGCAATGTGAAGGTAGTAATCAAAGACAGAAATTCACCAATATACTTAGTATGTTTACTAATTGTAAACATTGAAATAGTTATCCAAATAATAGTGTATTATTCGTGTCAGCAGTAATGATTAAGAGGCAGCAGGTTGTTTTGTAGTTAGTGGTCTGGCAGCGAGCGCTGTGGGCTACAGTGAGATGTTTGGATGTGAATAAGATCAAACTGAAGGTTCCTCCATTACCTGGACGGCCAGGGGGCGGAGCCATGTGACAGGGGGCGGAGCCATAGGACAGGGGGAGCCATAGAGCAGGGGGAGGGGCCATGGGCCTTTCTGTCTAGAGGGATGAACAGTATTAACCTGTCTGTCGTAACCTGTCTGTGTGTCTATAGTGATGTACAGCTACCTGTCTGTCTGTCTGTCTACAGTGATGTACCGTATTAACCTGTCTGTCTGTCTGTCTGTCGACAGTGATGTACCGTATTAACCTGTCTGTCTGTCTGTCTACAGTGATGTACCGTGTTAACCTGTCTGTCTGTCTGTCTACAGTGATGTACCACCCTGTCTGTCTGTCTACAGTGATGTACCGTATTAACCTGTCTGTCTGTCTGTCTACAGTGCTGTACCGTATTAACCTGTCTGTCTGTCTACAGTGATGTACCGTATTAACCTGTCTGTCTGTCTGTCTACAGTGATGTACCGTATTAACCTGTCTGTCTGTCTGTCTATAGTGAGATACCGTATTAACCTGTCTGTCTGTCTACAGTGATGTACCGTATTAACCTGTCTGTCTGTCTGTCTGTCTACAGTGATGTACCGTATTAACCTGTCGGTCTGTCTGTCTACAGTGATGTACTGTATTAACCTGTCTGTCTGTCTGTCTACAGTGATGTACCGTATTAACCTGTCTGTCTGTCTGTCTACAGTGATGTACCGTATTAACCTGTCTGTCTGTCTGTCTGTCTACAGTGATGTACCGTATTAACCTGTCTGTCTGTCTGTCTACAGTGATGTACCGTATTAACCTGTCTGTCTGTCTGTCTACAGTGGTGTACCGTATTAACCTGTCTGTCTGTCTGTCTACAGTGATGTACCGTATTAACCTGTCTGTCTGTCTGTCTACAGTGATGTACCGTATTAACCTGTCTGTCTGTCTGTCTACAGTGCTTCACTCTATGCAGTATTTCCTCACGGGGTCGTCTGGACTCACAACCTTCCCAGAGTTTGTTGCTGTTGGGATGGTGGATGGAGTTCAGTTTGACTACTATGACAGCAACACCCAGAGAGTAGTCCTCAAACAGGACTGGATGGAGCAGGTCACCAGAGAGGACCCCGACTACATGGAGAGGAACACTGGAAAGGCTCAGGGTGCCCAGCAGACCTTCAAAGCCAACATTGGGATTGCCAAGCAGCGCTTTAACCAGACAGGAGGTAAGTTTATATCTACTGTCTGACCTCTGACATGGAGATATCCATCATTCAAACCCAGGATAAATATTCACCATACTCCTAAACACACACACACACACACACACACACACACACACACACACACACACACACACACACACACACACACACACACACACACACACACACACACACACACACACACACACCACCCCGCCCGTTGAAGGCCGCCTTAATGCCCGGTCTTGCCTGGGCTGAAGCCCCAGGGCCTTCGCCGATCGGGGGTCTATCATGAGCTGCCCCTTGACCCCACAGCCACAGTCGTCGTCCCCCCCCCCGTCGACAACGGCAAAATGTCGGAAAAAGATGTACACATCTCCATTGTAAGAGCCCCTCTCAGGGGGCCTACACACCTCTCAGCCCCAGGGCCCAGTGGCAGGTGAAGGCAGGCCTGCCCCCGTGTGGTCCTAGCCTGGAGGGGGGGGGGGCTCCACCGGGCCTCAGCAGCAGCAGGACTCAGGGCTGAGAAAGAAAAGAATCAAAGTTTAGACATTGGATGAACGGAGCAGAAGAAGAGTCACACGGTGAACACTGAGTACTGCTACACTGAATACAGTGTATTATTAGTGTAGCAGTACTCAGTGTAGCAGTACTCAGTGTAGCAGTACTCAGTGTAGCAGTACTCAGTGTAGTAGTACTCAGTGTAGCAGTACTCAGTGTAGCAGTACTCAGTGTAGCAGTACTCAGTGTAGCAGTACTCAGTGTAGCAGTACTCAGTGTAGCAGTGCTCAGTGTAGCAGTGCTCAGTGTAGCAGTACTCAGTGTAGCAGTACTCAGTGTAGCAGTACTCAGTGTAGCAGTACTCAGTGTAGTAGTATTTGTATGTAGGGTAGTGTAGTCTCCACCTTCAAATTCCTCGGTGTGTACATCAAGGATGACCTAACCTGGTCCATGCAGGCAGGCTCAGCGGTCAAAAGTGCACAGAAGCGGCTATACTTCTTGAGGAGACTCAAGAAGTTTGGCATGTCTTCAAAAACTTTAACAAACTTTTACAGATGCCCCATTGAGAGCATCCTCTCAGGCTGCATCACTGCCTGGTATGGTAGCTGCTCCGCTGCCGACCGCAAGGCCCTGCAGAGGGTGGTGAAGACAGCGGAGCGTATCACCGGCAGCCACCTCCCCTCCGTGCAAGGCATCTACAACAGTAGATGCCTGAGGAAAGCAAAACAGATTCTAAAGGACAACAGCCACCCAGGCTATGGACTGTTCTCATTGCTGCCGTCTGGTAGACGCTACCGTAGCATCCGAACACGGACTACCAGACTCACAAATAGCTTTTTCCCCCTGGCTGTAAGGCTTCTGAATCAGAAACACTGAACCTCTGAACAGTTGCCACCTCCACCTACTCCCTGCTCCCCCACTCATACATTTCACTTCATAGATATATTTGCACAATAAAAACTTTTAACTTATCCTTAACATTTCTTTTTAACTTATTCTCTATTCACACTTAAACTGCTGCTAGCCCTTCTACTGTACTCTAATTGTTGAATGTTAATGTTATATGTTATATTGTTATAATGTCATAGTGCTACAGAGATATATGTTGTTTTTTAAATTGTTGTATGTTAATGTTACATTTTATATGTTTTATTGTCATAATGTTCTAGAGTTTTATGTTATATGTATGACGTCTACTGCGTAGATGAATGATGCTTGCCAAGTCGTAAGAATTTTGCTGTGCTGAAGCAATTTGGTACATGCAATAATAAACACACTTTGACTTTTGACTTTAGGGGTGTGTTCTGAAGAGGCTCCGTGTCAAACGGCCCGCGGGTCACCTGAGGCAGAGGCACATCCGTCCAAAGACTCTGGCTGCTCTTATTCTCTGTGGTTCATTTATTGATCATAATGAGTTATCTTATAATAATGCTCATATGGTTTGTGTTGTGGCGCCGTGTGTATTTAATGTTAATGAAAAAATTACATAAATTACATCTAATCTCACCCATTCTCTTTTCCCTCTCTCTCTCTCTCTCTCTCTCTCTCTCTCTCTCTCTCTCTCTCTCTCTCTCTCTCTCTCTCTCTCAGGTGCCCACATGTTTCAGTTCATGTGTGGTTGTGAGTGGGATGATGAGGATGATTCTACTGATGGTTATCACCAGTTTGGTTATGATGGAGAGGACTTCATAGCGTTCGACCTGAAGACCCTGACCTGGGTCGCTCCAGTACGTCAGGCTGTCACCACCAAACTGAGATGGGATCAGGATAGAGCTCTGAATCAACACAGGAAGAACTACCTCACCAAGGAGTGTGTTGATTGGCTGAAGAGGTACCTGGCCTATGGGAAGAGCACTCTGCAGAGAACAGGTAGAGTCACATGACCTGCTGGGCGTTGACAGACTCTTGTCTCTGAGTCACTGTTCTCTCTCTCCCCCCCCCCCCCCCCCGCAGGGGACGCAGGTCAGAGCTTTATGGAAGAATATCAAATATAGAATATATATTATATATATATATTACATGACAAGAACACGTGTTTACATTATGAAATAATCTCTCTCTCTCTCTCTCTCTCTCTCTCTCTCTCTCTCTCTCTCTCCCCCTCTCTCTCTCCAGAGCGTCCGCGGGTGTGTCTGCTCCAGAGGAGCCCCTCCTCCCCAGTGGTGTGCCATGCTACAGGCTTCTACCCTGACAGGGTGGTGGTGTTCTGGAGGAGAGACGGCCAGGAGCTCCATGAGCAGGTGGACCCCGGGGAGGTCCTCCCCAACCACGACGGGACCTTCCAGGTCAGCGTGGACCTCAACCTCACAGCCGTCCCACAGGAGGACTGGGGGAGGTACGAGTGTGTGGTCCAGCTGAAAGGCATCGAGGACATCTCCACCCCCCTGGACCCCGCCCTCATCAGGACCAACTGGGGTAAGACTGGTGTTGGAGGGGATGGAGGGGGGGAACACATGTCTCACCACCTCCACCTGACCTCATCACAACCACTGCCAGGTGTACCTGGACACTGCTGAAGCTACTGGGTAAACACACAGCTCTCAGGAGCAGCTCACTGCAGCAGAACACGGTGGATTGTGGGTAAATGAGTTCTATGAATAGGGCTAGGCTCAGATCAGTCCCTGAGTAACCCTGAGCTCCAGAACAGATTCTAGAGGAATAGTTACACTGACGTTGTGTTAATAATGAAAAGCTGTGTTTCCATCCAAATTAGCCAGAACTCGGTTTCAACGAACTCAACGGTTCCTAAAGCTGATTTCTGTCTGCATTTATGCCACGGTCAAAATTCAAAATATGATTGGGCCCATTCAGGTAGGGTGACCAGATCCCAATTCACCAGATGTGGGTCAAAGACTACGTTTGTGTGGGACAATGTGGGACAATGTGGGATACCAATGCATCGAGGTAGTCTAAAAGAACATTTATAAAAATAAAACAATCTATTCTGCCCCTTTGCTTATAACATTACTATGCTTTGCCATCTGGTTGATTCAGTAGCAAGTAACAGCCTGCAAAAGAACAACTAACAAATATATCCTATTTATAAGATATACTTCCCAAGTTCTCTCACATGAGAAAACCTACTTTTTCTTTATGAGTCTTGCATTGTCTGTGTCGTTTCACGTCGTATTCATCTCCTCCGTTTGAAACGGAAAAATTACTCTTCAAACTTCACACAAAACGTTACCAGATTCACCTTGCACTGGTTTCACCCAGGAAATGAAAGTTTCCCCGTTTTTATTGTAGCTGCATTACCTCTTCATAGCCGTACGAGTCGTGCTGTTGTCAGTGTTTAGTGTAGATTTATCTATTTATTGGTTATGGACATTATCAGAGCTAATCTCAGAAACCTTTCATACAGCTGCCCCACCCAGACGCAGCACAGTGGACGTGGTCTCCCTTCAGCGTCAGCTTTTGGAGGAAGTTAAAATGCTGAGGCGTACTCAGGAGCAACTCCTGCAGGTGGAGAGGGAAAAGCTGCTCGTCGAGAGGGAGAAGCTTCGCCTTGCCCAAGACAAGTCTGATTAAAAGAAATAATAATGCTGAACCTAGAATAAAACAGCAATCACTCAGAGGTTTTCATGTGTGGTTTATTGTGGTTTTTCTTCACATGAATCTCCTCCTTATGGTCTTGTCTCACTTGCATGCCAGTGTTACATGGGCCAGGGACTGGGACATCTCCCTCGGGGTCATCATCATCTGGGAGGTCAGGGATTGGCAAGCGGTACATAATGCAGATGTCGTGGAGGATAAAAGCACGGGTAATAATTTTACATGGCCGTAGAGGCCTGGTACAACTGGACGGAGAGACACTGAACATGCTGCTGAATGTAGCAATCCCTGTGTGATCATTCTAAAGGAAATTACACAAACGACGACGACGACAACGACGATAACCTCAAAATCTAGCAACCCTTAGGATACAAATGATCACTTACAAATGACATGTGATCATTTTTTACAATCAAATTGTAAAAAATCACAATCTATTACGTCCGACCATGGCCTCCCAGTACAGATACTTATACCACTGTTCGCTTTTACTGAAGGTAGCACAAAAACACTCAACGTCACCTGGAAAAAATAGAAACTCCTATCCCACTATCAATCCCATCAGATACCCGGGTCCAGGGCTGGTGTCCATTCTGAATGATGTCGACTCTGGCCTCATCGTCTCCCCAGGCCAGAGACAGTCTTTTGGGCCTGGTTTTGACGTGATTGTGTGTGTAAGGGGAGTTACAAGCACGGTCACATGTGAGCCTCCTCCGGGCGTCCAGTCGTCCGCTCGCCCGTACCGGAAGTTAGGAACATGTTCCCAACCGTCCATCCGGATCAGGTGCTGCCCCCTGGTGGATCCTCTTCTATGTTCACCGGTTCATGCTTGATGTCTATGAAAGCTTGGATATTGTTTTTTCCAAAAAGCTATTTCCAACAGATTCAAAAACATGTTTTCTGGAAATCATATAATAATAATAATAATAATAATAATTTTATTTAAAGGCGCCTTTCTCGGCACTCAAGGACACCAGGTACACAAAAGTCATTTGAGAGGAACACAATTAAAAAAAAATTAATAATAATAAAGAAAGAAGAAAATTGTAACAACACAGACATAGTTATTGGCATCAGGTGGAATGGGCAGTTTTGAACTGATGGGTTTTGAGATGTGATTTGAAAAGTGGAAATGAAGTGATGTTTCTGAGTTCAGGTGGTAGAGCATTCCAGAGACGGGGAGCAGAGCGGCTGAAGGCTCTGTGCCCCGTGGTGGTGAGACGGGCAGAGGGGACAGACAGGTGTATGGAGGAAGAGGATCTGAGGGAGCGGGAGGGAGTGGGCGCGTGGACGAGGTCGGACACACATGGGGGAGCGAGGTTGTGGACGGCCTTAAATGTAAACAGGAGGACTTTGAATTTGAGACGGAACTGAACCGGGAGCCAGTGGAGCTGCTGCAGGACAGGGGTGGTGTGGCGGGTGGATGGGGCTCCAGTTATAATGTGAGCAGCTGAACTCTGGACCAGTTGGAGCTTATGGAGGGGTTTGTGAGGGAGGCCGAGAAGGAGAGAGTTGCAGTAATCTATACGGGAGGTGACGAGGCTGTGGACGAGGACGGTGGCAGAGTGGGGGTCAGGGAAATGGCGGAGACGATTGACGTATCGTAGGTGGAAGTCGGCAGACCGGGGGATGTTATTGATGTGGGTTGAAAGGATAGTGTACGGTCCAGGATGACACCCAGACTCTTAATCTAACAGGAGGAACAGTGGAATTATCTATGTGGTGATTGAAAAGATGTTCGTTTTGATAGGGTCGACTTTGTGCCAATGAGTAGAACCTCGATTTTACTGCTATTTAATTTGAGGAAGTTGAGAGTGAACCAGTTTTTTATTTCCCCACTCTCTCTTTCTGAGAGAGTGGGGAGAGAGAGTATTGTTGTTTTGTTCACTCTCTCTTTCTGAGAGAGTGGGGAGCTGGAAGGAGGAGAGAGAGAGTGACGATGGGTGAAAGTCTGTCGAGATGCTGAGGTGAGGAATTAATCCAAGGTGCTGGTGGATATTCTGGATTTTAGAAGTGATAAAAGGACATAATGGAGTTGCAGAAGGAGGTTGTGTACAGGTGAGGGGCGGAGGGAGTCCTGGGGTTTAGTGGTATTGTTGAGTAGGGAGAACAGTGACTTGGAGTTGTCTTTATTGGCAGTGATTCTACTGGAGCAGTAGTGGGTTTTAGTGCTGGCAATGGAGTCCTTGTAGTCTAAAATGTGATTATTGTACATTTCTTTGTGAATGGTGAGGCCGGTTTTTTATGGAGCCGTTCAAGTTGCCGACCTTTGGCTTTCATCAGACGAAGGTTGGGGTTGAACCAAGGGGCGGAGACAGAGAAAGAAACAGATCTGTTTTTTAACGGAGCAAGAGAATTGAGAATATTGACCTCTGGCTTCCCGCCAGAGGTCAGGAGCACCACAACACCAACTGTACAAACTGCCACAACACCGGCCTCCATCTTGTCTCCTTTCGTCAAAAAAACCGCCGAATGGTAGCTGTGGTCACTGCACACGGTGTCTGATTTATCGACAATAAAAAACATGTCGTAATTTATCAAGATTATTTTACAATGTTGTGTTGCGTTGTAATGAACTGTATTGTAAATATTAACAAATAACCTTTGACCTTGGCTCTTACTTTCAATTTGGTTTGTCATTAAAGTCAGATCGTATTTTATTATGTACTAAAGGTGAGATTATTGGGTTTCCTTCGCCAGGGACTCGAAGTAGTGCCCGATATTATTCCAATACGCGTTAGATACAATTCCCTCCCTTATGCTTCATAGTTACCATCCCGAAATATGCCTACTTTAACAAATAAAGTGAGTTAAAAGCCACCAAGGATTGGACTACTTTCTTCAAGAGAAAAAACGCAACACAGTAACGCGGTGCTGGTCTCGGACCACAGTTTACAGTAACTAGCAATCTTACGCGTTACTATTTCCAAACCAGTAATCAGATTAAAGTCACTCATCAAAGTTACTGTGCGTTACTAATTTTTCACCGGCGTTGAGAGCGATGGAGTGGTGTGTGCGTGCGTGTGTCTGTCTGCCTGTTTGTGTGAGAGTGAGTGTGCGTGTGAAGCGTAAGTCTTCATAGACTTCAATCTATCAGAGGCGAGTGTCGACCTTGACTCTCCAGAGTCCGCACCACCAGTTGATATCAGCGGCGGAATTAGTCGCGCGGTGCTGTGTGTGTGTGTGTGTGTGTGTGTGTGTGTGTGTGTGTGTGTGTGTGTGTGTGTGTGTGTGTGTGTGTGTGTGTGTGTGTGTGTGTGTGTGTGTGTGTGTGTGTGTGTGTGTGTGTGTGTGTGTGTGTGTGTGTGTGTGTGTGTGTGTGTGTGTGTGTGTGTGTGTGTGTTGTGCTGCGCTGCGCTGCGCTGCGCTGCGCTGCGCTGCGCTGCGCTGCGCTGCGCTGCGCTGGAGCGACGGCAGCAGAGAGAGCGCGTGGGAGCCAGAGAACCAAACCCACGGGGAGGTCCGAGCAGCTTGAGCGCTAGAACGCGCTGTTTACGTCACACACCTGGAGATACGTCCGGTGATCGCCCCGCAAAGCGCGCTGTGATATTTTGTCCACGCATTAAAAGTTAGCGGAAGCGGTTGAGAGCCGTGTGTCAGTGTGTGCACCCAGGTATCCCAAATACCCCTGACGTTGTGTTTTTAAACAGAGACAGAAGGGAAGTGCTCTTACTTGAGATAGGCTGTGAATTTGATCTGTACATGGAAATTGCTTTCAACGGTAAAATCATTAAATACCAGCCCATTCTGGAAATACTAAGGGACCTAGGCAGCTAGGCTACCAATGCAAGCTAATAGTGTTTATTTTTGGAAGCTTGGGGCATGTCCACAACCGTGTTTTCAGTGGGTTAAGGCTGGGCTCTCCAGCAGAAAAGGTTTTTTGTACCCTTGAACAATGACTTATCTTATCTCTGAAATATTTGAATCTTGTCTCTTGTAATGTGATTGGTGGATTCAAATACAGAATTCAATGTGTGTGTGTGTGTGTGTGTGTGTGTGTGTGTGTGTGTGTGTGTGTGTGTGTGTGTGTGTGTGTGTGTGTGTGTGTGTGTGTGTGTGTGTGTGTGTGTGTGTGTGTGTGTGTCATGTACCGCCGCCACCCACCGACTGGCGACAGAGAGCCCCACGTCTCTCTCCCCAATCAGCGTGATTGGGGGCCACCTGCTGGACGGAGCGGGAGCCATTTTAAAAGGGCCACGAGGACAGACAGACGGGACCGGGAACCACGGAGAGCAAGGAAGCCCACGGGACGACAGCGAACGAGAGGCTCACGGAGACCCTAAGTCTTGTGGACCCTGTATACCCCGGTTACTGATGATAAATGCCGAGTACGGCTTGAACCCCCGACTACACGTGTCATTTATACCCGGAACCCGCGCCATCGAGTGCCGGGTTACGTGTGTGTGTGTGTGTGTGTGTGTGTGTGTGTGTGTGTGTGTGTGTGTGTGTGTGTGTGTGTGTGTGTGTGTGTGTGTGTGTGTGTGTGTGTGTGTGTGTGTGTGTGTGTGTGTGTGTGTGTGTGTGTGTGTGTGTGTGTGTGTTTCACTTTTAAGTTCTCCTGGAAACTAATGACCTCACAGCCGTATTGAATTCCTATTGGTCCAGACCGGCCTCTCCCTCTCCCTCCATCTCTTGTCTGCAGGTTTCCTGGTCAGTGCTTCTGATGCTCGAGTCGGAGTCACGTCTCTGTGGATAATCTCATCGAGCTGTTCTTCTGAATACATCGATATGAAGGCGCTAATGGGGCTGCTGCTGTTGGTCTTTGGTCACGGTGTGTCCTCAGGTAAGACTGAAGACAGTTTTCACTTTTCAAAACTATCCTTCCAAAAGGTTTGTTTATGGTCCCTGAAACGATGCTTAGATTCCCTAATTTGGTTGAAAAGCATTTGATTATCCTCTTTAATGAGTTAAATTAATCCACAACATGTTTCAGCTTTTACTGAGTATTTAAACTAATATTAGAACATTTATTCTGGTTTCAATTGTGAAAACGATCCAGAGCACTGGTTTGATGATTACATTCCCAAATGTAATCTATCATCAGAACCAAACATTAAACTTCAGTTAGGAGGGAATCTGTGTACTTTAACCTGTTGCAGATTTAGCAAAGTGGGGGCCCAAGGCAAAGATATGTATGGGGCCTACCTTATACGATCTTAAAAACAGAACAGAGAAAAAATATGTACAGACCGAATGGTGGATAGGCAGGTAAAGCTAATCTAGAACACTCAGAGTAAGGGTAAGCATGTTTGTACTGTCGTGTGGTTCTCTAATAGACAGGGTTATTTTCTTCCTTCATTTCTCGTCAATGAATATTTCTTGTTGGGTTGGATTCTTCTCATGTTTCTTCCTTCTTATCTTGTTAAACCCTTTACAGGCTTCAATTCAGAAAGGGGCCAAGGCAAGGTGGCACAGACAGACATGCACACATACACACACACACAAACATACACACACACACACAAAAACATCCATACATGCACACATACACACACATTATATAAGCAATGTCAGAGACAGTTTTTATTTTTAAAGCCTACAACAATGACAGATATTTTGACAGAAATGTTCTACATGACTGCAGCTGTTGATGGCCTGATGGCATTAAAGGTCTTGACTTAAACACCTTGTTTTTTACTTCCTCATCTTGCTGCACCCTTTACAGGCAGGTATTCACAGTGGCGGATTTAGCAAATTGGGGGCCCAAGCCAAAGATATGTACACTTTTTTACTCCAAAATAAAGATGGAAAGTGGAGAACGCACAAAGTGTAGCAGTCCACAAACTAATAGTAACGATGGAAATAGAGAATAAGGTTTCAGATAACACCTGTCTTTGCCAAAATGCCAGACAAACCAGCACTGTTCACTATTAAGATCAAATCAATATCAACATAACCAGCAAGAGAAGTAGTTAGGGTGAACCCCCACAAACAGTCATATACTTAGCGAAACATCACAAACAGTCATATACTAAGCAAGTATTGCCATGATGAATAATTGACTTTGTATGTATGTATATATCTCAAGTGCAATTGGCATTGCACTTGAGATTGACATTTCAATCATTCTACAAACAAACCCATGTACAAGATCCAGGATATTGTAAGTGAATTGACGTAACAGTTCAGTTTGAACATTTCAAACATTCTACAAACAAACCTATGTACAAGAGAGAGAGAGGCAGAGAGAGGGAGAGAGAGTCTATGAGAGAGAAAAGATAGATTGTTTTATACATCACACGCTTCTGACACAGAGTCCTACTTATTGACCTCTTCTCACAGGTCTTCACCTAGCGCCACTTCACAGCTAGCTGCTGCTGCTGCTGTAGCGGCTTGTTCAACGCTTTGGACGTTGTTGTTCCTGTCTGTATCCTCAACAGTAGCCGTAAAAAAAGTGTTTAATCTTTGGCAGCGTTGCCAAATTCATCCGGCGTCTCTTTTCATTTTTCTTTTATTTGAGCCGCTTGGGTAACTTTATTTCCTAACCCTTTATTTTATTCTCACGTTTAGACTTGTCTTGCATCGTCTCTGCTTGGTATGTGGCCAAGCGGCCGCCTACCAAGCAGAGACATACCTATACCTCTATGTTCAAACTGCCACTGACTTTAAGTCTACTTTGAATCCTATGTATTATATTAACACTCTTAACTTTTCAACGTTCTTGGAGAATCATCACTCACGCGCACACACGCATATAAACACGCAGACACACACTAATATAATTATTATCATTGCTATCAATATATGATTATGAAATATAATAATTAGAATATCATATTATTAATTATTATCATTCCAATGATAGCAATGTGAAGATAGTTAAAAGGCCTTCATAGAATACAGAAATTCACAAATATGCTTATAATTATAAAAACATTGTAATAGCTATTTAAATAATAGTTTATTATTCATGTCAGCATGAGTGATTAAGAGGCAGCAGGTTGAGTTGTAGTTGATGGTCTGGACAGCCAGCGCTGTAGGCTACAGTGAGATGTTTGGATGTCAATAAAATCAAACTGAAGGTTCCTACATTACCTGGACGGCCAGGGGGCGGAGCCATTAACCCGCCTGTCTGTCTGTCTACAGTGATGTACCGTATTAACCTGTCTGTCTGTCTACAGTGATGTACCGTATTAACCTGTCTGTCTGTCTGTCTGTCTACAGTGATGTACCGTATTAACCTGTCTGTCTGTCTACAGTGATGTACCGTATTAACCTGTCTGTCTGTCTGTCTACAGTGCTTCACTCTCTGCAGTATTTCCTCACGTCGTCGTCTGGACTCCCAACCTTCCCAGATTTTGTTGCTGTTGCGATGGTGGATGGAGTTCAGATTGGGCACTATGACAGCAACATCCAGGGAATAGTGCTGAAACAGGCCTGGATGGAACAGATATACAGAGATCATCCAGGTGAACTGGAGTCGATGACTGGGATGGCTCTTGGTGCCCAGCAGAGACTCAATGCCAAGGTGTTGGATCTGAAGAAGCTCTTTAACCAGACAGGAAGTAAGTTTATATCTGATGTCTGACCTCTCACATTTAGATATTCATCATTTAAACCCAGAATAAAGTTTCACCATGCTCCCAAACAGTGTTCGAATTACCCCACCAGCCTCGGGGGGGGGGGGGGGGGGGGGGGTCAGCATTCCCATTGGGGGGGGGCGATGGCGTCATTAGAAAGCCCTGCCTCTATATTCATACCTTCATCATTACACACTTGCGGTGTGTGGCCTATTTTCTTCTGAAATTGAATGAAATGCTTATGCCAGGTACATTAATCTGAAATTGTGTAAAATGCCTATGCCAGGTAGCTAATTCTGAAGAAACAAACACATGCTAACAGATATCGTGGGGAAACAACAAACAACACCAACATAATCAAGAAAGTATTATGGGAGGATTTTCGCGATTGCTCATTCACGTGACCTGCAGGTTGGGGCAGCGGCGAGCTGAATGCGGGCAGCAGGCTAACTGACGTGACAACAAGTGAACACTGAACCAACCCCACTGACGTTACAATATCTATACATCATGAGCCTACTTCGAACGTACACCCACAGTGGCGATCACAGAACATAAACGCTATGTTATGCATTGACATAATGCCCCTCCTCCTGGCGTTGAAGTCAATTTGCCTACTCCCCTAACTGAAATAAAGGACGTACATTATGTCACTAAATCGAATAACTATAAGGCAATATATTATTTTGGACTAAAAGTAGGACAGTAGGCTAATACCACGGAGGAAAGAAATGACAAACATCAAGTGACTCAACCTAATTTGTTTGTTTATGGGCTACAAAACTGGTTGACTTGCATTTTTTTCACAACTCATAAGGAACCGTCACCTTGATACCGTAGCTCTCCTCGCAGCTCTATTGGTAGCGACGAACACACATAACCTGCATAACCTGCCAGTGCCGCCGGAGTTTCGTAATGGAGCAATAGTCGAGTGATGTCAAGTAAACAAAAGTCAAAAGATGCTGAAGGCACAGAAATGGTACAGTCCACTGAAGGGGCGTTTGAAATCGTATGACACTAGATTATTGCTTGTATGATTGAGAAATACTACTTCCCGTAAGTATTTCGGTACCCCCAAAACTGTCGTTTTAGTCCCTATTTGGGGGGTCCAAAACCCATTAGAGGGGGTCAGACCCCCCCAAACCCCCCCCCCCGAAATCGAACCCTGTTCCTAAAAACACACACGCACTCACACACGCATGCACGTGTCCGTGCACACACGCTAATAAAGGTACTCAGTGTAGCAGCACACAGTGTATTAGTACTCAATGTAGCAGTACTCAGTGTAGTAGTACTCAGTGTTTGTAGAGAAATTTAAGAAGAGACAAAGGCCTGTTGTGTGTGATCTCGAGTGTCCAGAATCCCAATATTAAATCAATATTATTGGATCACAGTATTATCTACTGCTAAATATGTTTCATCTCATGAATCAATAAATTATTCTAAAAGATTGTAGTTAACATGAAAAAATGCCTAACTCCAAAATACAAATACAATTAAATTCACAGATAAAGTAACAGGACATATAGTTAATGGAGGTAACGGCTACTAATATTCTTAAATGCCCCCGCAGTCAGGGCCAGCGCTCGGCATGGGCGACCTAGGCGATCACAAGGGGGCGCCCTCTGGTGGCGCCCGTAAGTAGTCAATTAAAATATACGAAACAAACGGAGAAGGGAGGGGGCGCAGGAGCCATTGCTAGGGCTCCCCCCCCCCCCCCCCCCCCCCCACACACACACACACTTGTGTGTAGGGGGGGGGGGGGGGGGGGGGGGGTAGGAGGCTGGGTGATGTATGGTGGTATAGAGCTCTGGATGGTCCGATTTTTTCATCTATTTATTAATATTAGTTATTGTTATAATAATGTTCATATGGTTTGTGTTGTGATGTCTGTGTGTATTTAATGTTAATGAAGAATCAATTACATCTAATCTTACCCTTCTCTTTTCCATCCTTCCATCTGTCTCTGTCTCTCTCTCGCCCCCTATTCTCTCTCTCAATATTCTCTCCCCTCTCTCTCTCCCCCCCACACATTTCTCTCTCGCTCTCGCTCTCTCTCTCTCTCTCTCTCTCTCTCTCTCTCTCTCTCTCTCTCTCTCTCTCTCTCTCTCTCTCTCTCTCTCTCTCTCTCTCTCTCTCTCTCTCTCTCTCTCTCTCTCAGCTATCCACATTGTTCAGAGGACACTTGGCTGTGAGTGGGATGATGAGGATGATTCTATTGATGGTTATCACCAGTATGGTTATGATGGAGAGGACTTCATAGCGTTGGACCTGAAGACCCTGACCTGGGTCGCTCCAGTACGTCAGGCTTTCAGCACCAAACTGAGATGGGATCAGGAAAGAGCTGGATTACAATTCAATAAGTACTTCCTCACTAAGCAGTGTGTTGATTGGCTGAAGATGGTCCTGGCCTATGGGAAGAGCACTCTGCAGAGAACAGGTAGAGTCACATGACCTGGTGGGAGTCTCTGTTCTCTCTCTCCCCCCCCCCCCTTTATCTCTCCCTCCCCCCCTCTCTCTCCCCCCCTCGCTCTCTCTCCCTCTCCCCTCCCCTCTCTATCTCCCTCCCCCCTCGCTCTCTCTCGCTCTCCCCCTCCCCCCTCTCTCCCCCCCCTCTCTCTCTGACCACAATATATAAAAATGTCCTGATATCCTGCATTAAGCCGACGAGACTCAACCCTCAAGGGGGACGCAACTCAGCCCCTTATGGAAGAATATGAAATAATGAATATGTTACATGACGAGAAAAAGTGTATTACATTATAAAATAATCTCTCTCTCTGTTTCTGTCTCCCTCTGTCACTCTGTCTCTCTGTCTCTCTGTCTCGCTCTCTCGCTCTCTCTCTCGCTCGCTCCCCCCCCCTCTCTCTCTCCAGAGCGTCCGCGGGTGTCTCTGCTCCAGAGGAGCCCCTCCTCCCCAGTGGTGTGCCATGCTACAGGCTTCTACCCTGACAGGGTGGTGGTGTTCTGGAGGAGAGACGGCCAGGAGCTCCATGAGCTGCCCGGGGAGGTCCTCCCCAACCACGACGGGACCTTCCAGGTCAGCGTGGACCTCAACCTCAAGGCCGTCCCACAGGAGGACTGGGGGAGGTACGAGTGTGTGGTCCAGCTGAAAGGCATCGAGGAGATCTCCACCCCCCTGGACCCCGCCCTCATCAGGACCAACTCGGGTAAGACTGGTGTTGGAGGGGATGGAGGGGGGGAACACATGTCTCACCACCTCCACCTGACCTCATCACAACCACTGCCAGGTGTACCTGGACACTGCTGAAGCTACTGGGTAAACACACAGCTCTCAGGAGTAGCTCACTGCAGCAGAACACGGTGGATTGTGGGTAAATGAGTTCTATGAATAGGGCTAGGCTCAGATCAGTTCCTGAGTGACCCTGAGCTCCAGAACAGATTCTAGAGGAATAGTTACACTGACGTTGTGTTAGTCGTGTGTGTAGCATCACGTATCTATTGACATGTGGTCCAAGGATGGAGGGATGGATTGGGGAGGGTTTCTTTCCAAATCTTTCATTACACACTTTATTTATTTTTTCTTGATTTACCTTCAAGGCAAGAGTCCCATCCTTGTTTTCATCCTTGCTGGCGTTGCTGTTGTGGCTGTTGCTGCTGCTGCTGCTGCTGTTGTTGTTGGAGTCTTTGTGTTCCAGAAGAGGAACGGTGAGCGGATAAAACTTTCCAGAAGGACAAATACCTGTCTCCACCTGCCCCTACTTCCTGTCCCCTTCCTACGATCTGACTGGTGGTAGAAACCTCTCCACCTCTGAATGATGAACCTCCTCCAATGTCCACTGAGATGTTGTGGCATTAAGAATATGAAAGTATAATAACATCAGGATATTCACCACTGTTACAACACTAATCATTTCTCTTGATCCTCAGCTTCAGGCCAGCGACACAAACCAGTTGGTGAGTAAAATTCACTGGACTATACAGCTCTATAGATCTAGATACATCTAGCTCACTGGACTATACAGCTCTATAGATCTAGATACATCTAGCTCACTGGACTATACAGCTCTATAGATCTAGATACATCTAGCTCACTGGACTATACAGCTCTATAGATCTAGATACATCTAGCTCACTGGACTATACAGCTCTATAGATCTAGATATATCTAGCTCATGACTTCACCTCCTCCCATTCTGATACTTCCCAGGTTCTGACACCAGCTCTGAGAACACTGAGGGGCAGAATCCGGCTCCTGAGGCCCAACCTCTGACCACAGTCAGTACTTTACCACTTTACAATACTTATTCAGACTCGTATGTTTACAGTTATATTTATTAGCAGCCTACTTTATCACAGTGATAGTGAAAGTACTATTTTGACAGTACTTCATCACAGTCATAGATTAACAGTCATATTTGAACATTACTTCATCACAGTAATATTTTAACAATACTTCATCACACTAATAGATTAACATTAACAGTCATATGTTAACAGTAAATCATCACAGTATATATTAAGAGTAAATCATCACAGTGATAATATATGATAATATATGATAATGTTTAATGCTGTTTTTCTTGCTGTTTAGGGTCAAAGTTAAATCATGAAGAGGTTTCTCACGTTCAGCTTCCTAAACCAGGATGGAGTGGCTATATTTGCTTTATTACAATAAGATTCATACTTAACTTCATTTTGATAACAACCATTAATCCGTATGAATTGCAAATCAATAGATCGCTGTATTTGTGATAGATTTGATTATCTCACTGGCTTAAACCTGCAATCTTTCACTGATGCTTGGAAACCAACACAACCTTGTTACACAGGCTAGCACAATCGAGCTATAGGATGCTTTAGCATAAATTCTTTTTTTGTATTTTTATAAAGAATGTTGGATCAAAGATTAATATTTTTTTTAATCATCCAATTATAAAAATCGCTGTATTCTTGTTTTGCGTTATTTGGTCAATAAAATCCAGAAAGAAAATAAGAAAATATTTTCATCATACTTTATTTAGGTTAGTTCATTTCATTTAGTGTAGTTATTGGGCTTTGTGTGACCAGAGACTGTGTTTATGTTTCTGATGATCTTCCTCCACTAGCGTCCTGATATTGGATGTCTTATGCTGACAAACACACACACACACACACACACACACACACACACACACACACACACACACACACACACACACACACACACACACACACACACACACACACACACACACACACACACACACACACACACACACACACTGACTCATTAAAAAAATAAAGGTAACTTAATAAATACTCAATAAAAACTACATTAATATCATCTCATTCACTCACTAAATTCAATGTCGTCATACACTAAAGACGCTCCACTTTTTTAAGTGGAGTCAATGAAATCATTTTGTTATATTTTGTGCAGTTGTATCGTTATTTTCCGTAGGTATTCATATATACCTACGGTTTATGAATATATACCATATACCATATACCTATAGCTGCATAATGTACAGCGGGCCTGTCATTATATAGAACGACCTCACTGAGCACCCAATGCTTACTGCAGGGTCTGAAGTGAGGGGGGGGGGGGGGCTAGGGTCCACTACAGTGAGGGGGGGGGGGGGGGGGGGGGGACTAGGGTCTAGGGTCCACTACAGTGAGGGGGGGGTCTAGGGTCTAGGGTCCACTACAGTGAGGGGGGGGGGGGGGGGGGGGACTAGGGTGTAGGGTCCACTACAGTGAGGGGGGGGGGGGGGGGGGGGGACTAGGGTCTAGGGTCCACTACAGTGAGGGGGGGGTCTAGGGTCTAGGGTCCACTACAGTGAGGGGGGGGGGGGGGGGGGGGGGGGGGACTAGGGTATAGGGTCCACTACAGTGAGGGGGGGGCTAGGGTCTAGGGTCCACTACAGTGAGGGGGGGGTCTAGGGTCTAGGGTCCACTACAGTGAGGGGGGGAGGGGGGGACTAGGGTCTAGGGTCCACTACAGTGAGGGGGGGGGTCTAGGGTCTAGGGTCCACTACAGTGAGGGGGGGGGGGGTCTAGGGTCTAGGGTCCACTACAGTGAGGGGGGGGGGGTCTAGGGTCTAGGGTCCACTACAGTGAGGGGGGGGTCTAGGGTCTAGGGTCCACTGCAGTGAGGGGGGGGTCTAGGGTCTAGGGTCTAGGGTCCACTACAGTGAGGGGGGGGGGGTCTAGGGTCCAGGGTCCACTACAGTGAGGGGGGGGGGGGGGTCTAGGGACTAGGGTCTAGGGTCCACTACAGTGAGGGGGGGGTCTAGGGTCTAGGGTCCACTACAGTGAGGGGGGGGTCTAGGGTCTAGGGTCCACTACAGTGAGGGGGGGGGGTCTAGGGTCCACTACAGTGAGGGGGGGGTCTAGGGTCCACTGCAGGCTGTAACTCTATAAGTTGGAGCGATGGAGGGGAGTGATCCTGAGCGCTGTGGGGGCCAGAGCGGTGCCGGGAACAACTGGGCCAAGGGCCCCCACACCGGGGGGGGGCGGAGCTGGTGGACGCGCACCTGGTCCACCAGGAGGCGGAGAGCTGGGGGGGCCTGCAGGGCTTCCAGCTCACCCACTCCTTGGGGGGGGGGGGGGGCACCGGGTCGGGCCTGGGCCCCCTGCTCATCAGGGAGACCCGGGAGGAGTACCCCGACCGCATCATGGCCACCTTCAGCGTGGTGCCGTCTCCCAAGGTGAGGGGGGAGGGAGGGGGGGAGGGGGGAGGGAGGGTTAGGAAGGGGGAGAGAGTAAAGGGGGAGGGAGGGAGGCAGGGGGATGGGGGGAGAGAGGGAGGATGGGGGGAGGGTTAGGAAGGGGGAGAGAGTAAAGGGGGAGGGAGGGAGGTTGGGGGGAGGGAGGCAGGGGGAGGGATGATGGGGTGGGAGGGGTTAGGAAGGGGGAGGGGGGATGGGGGGAGGGTGAATAGGGGGAGGGAGATAAGGGGGAGTGAGGTGTTGATTGAACTAATGCATAAGCCGTGCGTTGGAACCGACAGCTCTGGTTCGGTCGGCACAGGGTCAATCAACCTGGAGTTCAGCGCTAACTCTGTGTTTGTTAAACCTCCGTTCGTGGAACCCCTCTGAGTGCCTGCTGTGAGTCGTCGTTGTCCAGAGGGGTGTGGGGGCATGCCTACATGGGAGGAAATGAGCGTTAGAGTCTGGGAACGTTAATGTGTTAAAAGCGGTGTTTTATCCAACACATTTTTCCATGAATCCTCTTAAAACAGTTATCTTATAATGATAGTATTATTTTGATATGAAACACTGTAGTTATCCGTATCTGTCACATGTCAAATGAGAGTGTGGGAAAAGCTGGGGTGGTATATACAAGTATGTTCATTAATATATATGTATCTTAAAGTATGTAGTCCCATTTTAAATATAATGACTAATACTATTTTGATGGTAGGCATTATGCATTAACATTAAAGGTTTTGTCTTACACTGTGGATATTTCTTATATAAACGTGTGCCAAGTTATCTTGTGGATACGGACTGGTATATACGATATCGTAATTATTATCTGTATTATTATTATGCCATTAAATATATCGGCCCATACTATGTGTGCATGTGTGTCTGTCTGTCTGTCTGTCTGTCTGTCTGTCTGTCTGTCTGTCTGTCTGTCTGTCTGTCTGTCTGTCTGTCTGTCTGTCTGTCTGTCTGTCTGTCTGTCTGTCTGACAGTGAGTAGGTGTGCGTTGCACTTTCTGTAAGGCTTTGGTCTTTGTGAAGTGTAAAACAATCAACTGGGAATTTGAGAACAAGGAAATAAACAAATACATTAATTAAATATAATAAGCATCTTGATTCCACCTATTTCCTGTATGGGGACACAGAATCAACAGGTTGATGATGATTGAGAACAAATCTGTCAATAATGGGAAAGAATTACCAAATGGGGAACGACTTCACGTGACAAATGAAGAAAGAGGGAACAGAAATTGTTTGCTTTGCAATTTTTGCAATCTCTTACGCATTTGGGGTAAGAGACTCATTTATATTATTGCAAATGTAAGGGCTTTCATCAGTGAGCCGTGAGCTAAATCACCCTTTTGTTCCCTTATTCACCAGAAGATAGTAACTTAACTGACATTTATTTATTTAAATGGAGGGCACTCTGGGTTAGATGTTGGGCTGACAACCTGCCTGGAGTTTGGGTTTGGATTGTGGGGATTCACCCTGCTCTCAATCATAGTTATGTTTGACGAATGAGTGCACATCATGATTTGCAGATCAGTGAAACATATTTTAACTAGCCCACTACAACACGCAACGTTTTTTTGTTCTCGGTTGTAATTACACTTTAGGAGTTTTCTTTATGTATATATTGGAGGGGAATCACTGTCCTACTTGCTGTCGAAGCACTTTATCCAACAAGCAAAACCGTCTCGGCAATATGGCCAAAGTGTTTGGGAGTTCACTCTTTGATATGGCTGTCTGTACTAAATGCATACGGCTCCTTTAAATGCGTCTGCAAAATTGAATTGTACGTCATGAGCGACTTGAGCGACCAAAGCGAACAGAAATATTCGCAGCAAAACTTCATGGTGTGGACGTACAGTAAGGGTGGGACATTTGAAAACAATTGAAGTGCCGCCACTACGACAACTAGACGTCAATGACGGACTGGCGTTTTGTCTGAATGGAAGGCGGTCCCCCTGTACCTATAGCATGGTCCTCTCATCTCATATGGTGATCAGCACTTAGGCCTACCAGCCCTATGTGCCTCCTGGTCCACATTGTCCCCATGCCTGGAGACTTGTTGCTTATTTAAATTGAATGTAATTATAAAAAATGTCTATTAGTAGGCTAAAATATGAGTCTGATTAATTAATCAATTAGCCTACACTTGTTTCATCTTTATCACAATGTAACGTCTCAGTCTCACCTGCTGGTCGTAGCCAACCCTGCAGTGACTCCCCTTGGCTGCTTCCTGGTTCTCTCTCGCTCTCTCTCTCTCTCGCTCTCGCTCTCTCTCTCTCTCTCTCTCGCTCTCGCTCTCGCTCTCGCTCTCGCTCTCGCTCTCTCTCTCTCGCTCTCGCTCTCTCTCTCCTACTCTCTCTCTCTCTCTCTCGCTCTCGCTCTCGCTCTCGCTCTCTCTCTCTCGCTCTCGCTCTCGCTCTCGCTCTCTCTCCTGAATCCGCCTCTTTTCAGTGGGTATTACGGCTTCACTTAACAATAACAAACAAAACCCATATACGATTTAGGCATTTAACCAATTTGAAAGAAAGAATTCATGTGATGCATTACTTCAATAATTCATTCTTCTTGCTAAAACGAAATTTTAGAAACTAACTATCAGCAGACATGTAGTTTAGTTTTCCTACCAAAAAAATAGCAGCCTATGAGATAATGATCTGCTTGTCTGCAAGCTAGCTGGCTTTCTGATTCCTTTGGCTAAAATGTTACTTGACAAACTGAGCCTGGATTTATGAAGATTTTAATTAATTTCATAAAAGGCAGTCGTCTCAACAGACAACAACGACAATCTCTTTGGTCTAGGCCAGGCATATTCAACTAGCGGCCCGTGGGCCGGCCCCTCTCAATTTTTTTCTGGCCCGCAAGAGGTTGCATGCAAAAAATAAATAAAATAAAGGAGAAACATAGTTGCATGCCAACCAGGTTTCTGTGTGTATCCGATGATACTAGCCAGTATCAGTACCCCACAATCAGGAACTGGCATCACTTATTCCGACAATGTTGGCTCAACCGATGCGTGTGAGTCTAGCTTTTCTCATATGAATGCCATCAGAACAAGGGCACGTTGCTCCATGACCTATGAGAAGCTGCATGAGTGTCTCAGGATGAGCCAAACTAGGTAAACAAGGCAGTGCGATCTTTCTCACTGACTCAAAATGTCTCATGTACAGTTTTGTGATGATTCAAACAACATTGTTTAATTCTAAATACGTGTCCAAAATATGTGAGAACAAAATATTTTATAATGATACGGTTAAAAGTGAAGAATGAAGGAATGCGTCTGACAAGTTTATTCCATGTAGTAGTACTATATATATTAAGTTAACACTACTTTAAGTACGATTTATTTGTAGCGATTCATTCACGTAGTTTTACTCTGTGTGGCCCATGAACCCCCAGTGGTTTTCCTTTTCGGCCCACTTGATAAGGAGGTTGAATAGCCCTGGTCTAGGCATTAGGCAGGCATATCATGCAGGCAGGTGCCGTTCGCGTGCAGCGCTGCAGCTACGTAAACAGAGTTTGCCCTCCCCCTACTGACCTTCACTCTCGGTGCCCGAATGGAAGTGAATGAGGCTATTTTTACCTGATGAAATGTTTCGAATGGTAGTTTTTTTTTAGCTAGGCATACATGAAATTCTACGATTTAAATTTTTATTTGTTCCTCGGAAGGGCAACATGAGTCGAGGAGGGCATATGGGCTGTTGCAACCTGAGCAATCCCCCTGTGCACGTCCCTGCGCGCGCGTGTGTGTTTGTGTGTGTGTGTGTGTGTGTGTAAGAGTTAGTTTCACTTTGAAGTTCTCCTCTTGTCCGCATGTTTCCTGGTCAGTGCGTCTGATGCTGGACTCTGAGTCACGTCTCTGTGGATAATCTCATCGAGCTGTTCTTCTGAATACATCGATATGAAGGCGCTAACGGGGCTGCTGCTGTTGGTCTTTGGTCACGGTGTGTCCTCAGGTAAGACTGACTCAAGTTTTTACTGTTCAAAACTATTCTTCCAAAATGTTTGGTTCATGGTCCCTGAAGATACGATGCTTCGAGTCCCTCATTTGGTTGAAAAGCATTTGAGTATCCTCTCTAATGAGTTCAATTAATCCACAACATGGTTCAGCTTTTACTGTGAGTATTTAAACGAATATAAGAACATGTATTCTGGGTTCAACTGTTAAAACGAAGTCTATTATCAGAACCAAACATTAAACTTCAGTTAGGAAGGAATCCGATGTGTACTTTAAGTCTACTTTTAATCCAAAATATTATATTAACACTCAAAGTTATTTTATTTTTAACTTGTCAACGTTCTTGGAGAATCGTCATGCACGTGCACACACCCGTATACACACGCAGACACACAATAATATAATTATTATCATTGCTATCAATATATTGTTATGAAATTCAATAATTATATTATTATTATTATATATTATATTATATATTATTACGAAAAAAGAGGAGATGTGACCCGGCCCGGAGGAAGCCCGGGGCCCCCGTCTGGAGCCAGGCCCAGACGGAGGGCTCGATGGCGAGCGCCTGGTGGCCGGGTTTGCCACGGAGCCCGGTCGGGCATAGCCCGAACAAACTACGTGGCACCCCCCCTCTCTTCATCCCATGGGCCCACCACCTGTGGGAAGACCCGTTGGGGTGGGGTGCGCAGCCACATGGGTGGCAGCGAAGGTCAGGGGTCTCGACGGACCAGACCCGGGCGGCAGAAGCTGGCTCTGGGGACGTGGAACGTCACCTCGCTGTGGGGAAAGGAACCGGAGCTTGTGAGGGAGGTGGAGCGCTATCAGTTAGATCTGGTGGGGCTTATCTCCACGCACAGTCTCAGCTCTGGTACTGTACGCCTGGATAAGGGTTGGACTCTATTCTTCTCCGGAGTTGCCGAGGGCGTGAGGCGCCGGGCGGGTGTGGGGATACTCATAAATCCCCGGCTGAGCGCCGCGGTGTTGGAGTTTACCCCGGTAGACGAGAGGGTCGCCTCCCTGCGCCTAAGGGTTGTAGGGGGGAAAACTCTGACTGTTGTTTGTGCGTATGCACCAAACAGCAGCTCAGAGTACTCGGCCTTCTTGGAGACCCTGAATGGAGTCCTGTATGGGGCTCCAGTAGGGGACTCCGTAGTTCTGCTGGGAGACTTCAACGCCCACGTGGGCAACGATGGAGACACCTGGAGAGGCGTGGTGGGGAGGAACGGCCTCCCTGATCTAAACCCGAGCGGTCGTTTGTTATTGGACTTCTGTGCTAGTCATGGATTATCCATAACAAACACCATGTTCGAACATAAGGGTGCTCATAAGTGTACCTGGTACCAGAGTACCCTAGGCCGAAGATCGATGATCGATTTCGTGATCGTGTCATCTGATCTGAGGCCGCATGTTTTGGACACTCGGGTAAAGAGAGGGGCGGAACTGTCAACCGACCACCATCTGGTTGTGAGTTGGATCAGGGAATGGGGGAAATTTCCGGATAGACCTGGTAAGCCCAAACGAGTAGTGCGGGTGAACTGGGAACGTCTGGAGGAGGCCCACGTCCTAGGTATCTTCAACTCACACCTCCGGCGGAGCTTTTCTGGCATTCCTGTGGAGGTTGGGGGCATTGAGCCGGAGTGGGCGGTGTTCAAAGCCTCCATTGCTGAAGCTGCGGTGGCTAGCTGTGGCCTCAGGGTCTTAGGCTCCTCAAGGGGCGGTAACCCTCGGACACCGTGATGGACACCGGTGGTCAGGGAAGCCGTCCGACTGAAGAAGGAGGCCTTCCGGGATATGATATCCTGGAGGACTCCTGACTCGGTTGCAGGGTACCGACAGGCTCGAAGGGCTGCAGCTGCTGCCGTGTCGGAGGCTAAGCAGCGGGTGTGGGAGAAGTTCGGAGAGGCCATGGAGAAGGACTTTCGGTCGGCACCAAAGTGTTTCTGGAAGACTATCCGGCACCTCAGGAGGGGGAAACGGGGAACCATCCAAGCTGTGTACAGTAAGGATGGGACTCTGTTGACCTCAACTGAGGAGGTCGTCGGACGTTGGAAGGAACACTTTGAGGAACTCCTGAATCCGAATAACACGCCCTCTATGTTGGAGGCAGAGCTCGAGGTTGATGGTGTTTCGTCGTCAATTTCCCTGGTGGAGGTCACTGAGGTAGTCAAACATCTCCGCAGTGGCAAAGCCCCAGGGATTGATGAGATCCAGCCAGAAATGCTAAAGGCTCTGGGTGTTGAGGGGCTGTCATGGTTGACACGCCTATTCAACATCGCGTGGGAGTCGGGTACAGTGCCAAAGGAGTGGCAAACCGGGGTGGTGGTTCCCCTGTTCAAAGGGGGGGACCAGAGAGTGTGTGCCAATTACCGGGGTATCACACTTCTCAGCCTCCCTGGTAAAGTCTACTCCAAGGTGCTGGAAAGGAGGGTTCGGCCGATCGTCGAACCTCAGATTGAAGAGGAACAATGCGGTTTTTGCCCCGGACGTGGAACTACAGACCAGCTCTTCACTCTCGCAAGGATCCTGGAGGGGGCCTGGGAGTATGCCCATCCGGTCTACATGTGTTTTGTGGATCTGGAGAAGGCGTATGACCGGGTCCCCCGGGAGAAACTGTGGGAGGTGCTGCGGGAGTATGGGGTAAGGGGGTCTATCCTCAGGGCCATCCAATCTTTGTACTCCCAAAGCGAGAGCTGTGTTCGTGTTCTCGGCAGCCAGTCAGTTTCGTTCTCAGTGGGTGCTGGTCTCCGCCAGGGCTGCGCCTTGTCACCAATCCTGTTTGTGATATACATGGACAGGATATCGAGGCGTAGTCGTGGTGGGGAGGGGTTGCAGTTCGGTGGTCTGAGGATCTCGTCACTGCTTTTTGCAGATGATGTGGTCCTCATTGGATCATCGGCCTGTGACCTTCAGCACTCACTGGATCGGCTGGCGGCCGAGTGTGAAGCGGCTGGGATGAGGATCAGCACCGCTAAATCTGAGGCCATGACTCTTAGCAGGAAACCGGTGGATTGCTTACTCCGGGTAGGAAATGAGTCCTTAGCCCAAGTGAAGGAGTTCAAGTACCTCGGGGTCTTGTTCGCGAGTGAGGGTACTATGGAGCGTGAGATTGGCCGGAGAATCGGAGCAGCGGGGGCGGTATTGCGTTCGCTTTACCGCACCGTTGTAACGAAAAGAGAGCTGAGCCGCAAGGCAAAGCTCTCGATCTACCGGTCGATCTTCGTTCCTATCCTCACCTATGGTCATGAGGGCTGGGTGATGACCGAAAGGACGAGATCGCGGGTACAAGCGGCCGAGATGAGTTTTCTCAGAAGGGTGGCTGGCGTCTCCCTTAGGGATAGGGTGAGAAGCTCAGCCATCCGTGAGGAACTCGGATTAGAGCCGCTGCTCCTTTACTTAGAAAGGAGTCAGCTGAGGTGGTTCGGGCATCTGGTAAGGATGCCCACTGGGCGCCTTCCTTGGGAGGTGTTTCAGGCACGTCCAGTGGGGAGGAGACCTCGGGGAAGACCCAGGACTAGGTGGAGAGATTATGTCTCAACACTGGCCTGGGAACGCCTCGGGATCCCCCCGTCAGAGCTGGTCAATGTGGCCCGGGAAAGGGAAGTCTGGGGCCCCCTGCTTGAGCTGCTCCCCCCGCGACCCGACCCCGGATAAGCGGATGAGGATGAGTATAATTATATTATTATATTATATTAATTATTATCTTTCCAATGATGGCAATGTGAAGATAGTTAAAATGCCGTAATCTAATACAGAAATTCACAAATATACTTGTAATAGTAAATGTAACTGTCTCAGAGACAGTCTGGACATTAGAGATTTAAATATGTATTTACATGAATTGTTTAATTCATGATTTTATTCTTTGTTTAAAAATGATTTACGTTCTGCTGTTAAAAATAGATATTGTGTCATTGCTTTATGTTAGGAGTTTGTTTAAATATCTATCCCAGGGAATTATGGGAAAACGCGCCAAAAGAGATAAAAACCCAGTCACGGACTCATGGGTTTCAGAAGAAGATGGACTCTGTACTAGGTTTATGGCGCTAACGTTGTCACGTTGTTCTTTCTGTTTATTAAAGTTTAACGTTTTAGAGAGAGAGAGAGAGAGTATAAAAGGAAAATAAATACACAAAAAGACATCAGTATGAAGCGTGGCCGTTTATTTAACCTATGCAGCTACAGTGACAACGACCCGCCAATGTGGCTAAGTAGGCCTAGGCTAGGTAGAAAGAGTTAGCCTAGCTCTCAGTTCGAAGCCAACAACAAGTGGACCAGAATAAAAGCGCGTAAGAGACGTTGAGAGAGTGGTCCACTATCGGAGAAGGAGGAGAGCTTCGACATAGCTGACAACCGGCTAACATCCACACCACGGCTCCAGAGTTGACCTAGCCTGCTGTTGGCTCTTGGACAGAGAGCAAGGACACGGGACACGTTCGCAGAGGACCGGCGCGCGTGCCAGAGAGCAACGTTCGCAAGCAGCACACCGGTTTCACGACTCGACGAGCGGGGAGCGGCGTCCACAGACGTCGCGGCTGTTTGACGGCTCGAGGAGCAGAGAGCAACGTTCGCAAGCAGCGCACCAGTTTCACGGCTCGGCCAGCAGAGAGCACCGTTCGCAAGCAGCTACCCTGCACCAGGAGCAAGGATATGATTCGGCTCGGCCAGCTGAGAACGACGTTCGCAAACAGCACGACTTCATCCCACCTCGCCGCAGTAAGCCAAGCAATGCCTGTCTAGTCTACAAGGTCTTTCTGACTGATCTTCGGCGTAGGCTACAACGGACTACATCAGGTTTGACTGTGCTGACCTGAAGTTTGAGAACGTCACGTATGAACATTTGTAAATTAGAGTGGACTTGATTGATATATCAGTTGATATTACCAGAGACATTAACAGCCTAATGATTGTTCCTACATTATTTTGCATTTTGTTTAAAGTGGTATTGCATTTTGATTTAAAGTTAAGCATTTATTTAGTTCATTAAGATATTTTGAGTGTACCCTATACAAGTTTAAAATAGATATCTTAAGTTAAAATGTCAGTTCATGGAGAAAAGTCAGAAGTCGATAAATTAGAAGATCCTCTCAAGAGTGAACAGTGTTTACAACCTGATGCCACTTCAATAACAGTTGGCCCAGAGCAAAGAAAATCTAGTAGGGAAAGAAAATCAACCCCCAAAATGCTAGAACTAAAGGAACAAGAAATAGGTCAAAGAGAGCACAAATTCACCAAGCTATATGAATGCTGGAAAAGGGAAGTTAGAACTACACGTGACAAACTTAAAAATGATTGCACTGAAGACGAGTTAGCCGACATGATGGATGCGGTAGAGGGACTTGAAAATCAAGTTAAAGATGCATATGAAAACATACGATTGCAATTAGCACCTCCTCATCAGATTCGAAGAAAGATTGATTCTTGTGTAGCAGTAACAGTAGATTTGATGGGTCTATTGAAAGTGCGTATGAGTGAAGTGGGTCAAGAAGAGTTCAATGAAAAGGGAGAAAATGCTAGACTTCACATGGTGCTTGATAGAGAGTATGCACAGTCTATATTTGAGGCATCCTTGATCGAGCGTACAGCCCCTAGCCTTAAGTCAAGCTGTTCATCAGAGCGGCAGAGCATCACCGTCAAAAGAGCAGAGTATGCTGCGCAGTTAGCCGCAAAAGAAGCAGAAGTACAAATGGAGGATGCAATAGCTGCTCAAAAACAAGAACTTAAAAGACTGGAAAATCAGAGAGATCTGCAAGTAATGGCTGCTAAACTTAGAGTGTACTCTGAAGCTGAAGGGAGCGAAACTCATGACAGAGGTAGAGTAGGGCAGGTTGAGACACCTACCGGTCCTTTAGTACCACCTGAAAAAATAAAGAGAGAGCAAGCGTGCAATAATAACGTTGAACAAACGAACACTGTTAAATATGAAACACTGTTAGTACAAGCCCTACACGATTCAATGGTCCTCACTAGACTTCCTGCTCCCGAGCCCTCAATTTTCTCAGGGGATCCACTTCATTTCTTAGAGTGGAGTACAAGCTTTAAAACATTGATAGAGCGACGATGCACTAACGCAGCAGACAAATTATTTTATCTGCAAAAGTACATTGGTGGTGAGGCACGTTCTGTGTTAGAAGGAACCTTCTTTAGAAAGGATGACGAAGCTTATGACCAAGCCTGGGAGACACTGCAAGCTCGCTACGGTCATCCCTTTGTAATTCAGCGTGCATTTAGAGAAAAGCTAAATAACTGGCCAAACATAGGCCCCAGAGATTCAGGAAAGCTAAGACAGTTCAGTGACTTCTTGTCAGCATGCAGCAAAGCCATGCCACATGTGAAGGGATTGCAGGTGCTGAACGATTGCGAGGCAAATCAGAAAATGCTTCAAAAGCTTCCAGATTGGATTACATCTCGTTGGAATCGTCATGTAACAAAGCAACTACAACAAAGAGAAGAATATCCTACATTTAAAGAATTCGCTGAGTTCATGGTGCAGGAAGCAGAAATTGCCTGTAACCCCATGACATCACTTAATGCTTTAAAACATGTGGAAGAAAGGCCCTCTCGAGATATTAAGCGTTCACAAGCTAATGCATTTATCACAGACATCAATGCAACAGATAGTGCCCAAAAGAACAGCTTTAATGAAAACAATGTGTCAAACACATCCTCCTACTCAATCAAATGCACATGCTGTGGTGAAGGTCATTCCATCCACAAATGCCAGACGTTTGCCAGTAAGCCTGCAGAGGACAAGAGACAGGTCATATTTGACAACAATCTCTGCTTTGGCTGCCTTAGAAAAGGGCATAGCTCGAAAGACTGCAAACAAAAGGCTACCTGTAAAATATGTAAGAAACATCATCCAACGGCACTACATGAAGACCGTCCACCAGCAGATAGAGTTCCAAATGTTTGGCAGGTTGAGGAGAAAACATCTTCCCTGTCTTGCTGTGCAGATAGAGGTGATGGTGGGAGCACATCTATGATAGTGCCCGTCTGGATTTCTTCAACGAAGACTCCTGAAACAGAGAGACTTGCATATGCTTTACTTGACACTCAGAGTAGTAACACCTTTGTAGATCAAGAGGTGTGCCAAATGCTAGGAGCAAGCTCAGAGCCAGTAAAGTTAAAGCTGAACACTATGATGGGAAAAGACTCCATTATTCAGAGTGCAAGAGTTAGCAGTCTTAGAGTAAGAGGGCTATCATCCAAAGATTGGATCAACTTGCCGCCTGCATATACTACAGATTTCATTCCCCTTGAGCGCTCCCACATTCCCACACCAAAAACTGCTGAGAGGTGGAATCACCTGAAAGGAATGGCACAGGAAATACCAGAATTAATGGACTGCAAGGTGGGACTTCTCATAGGCTATGATTGTTCCAGAGCATTAGCTCCACGCTCAGTAATTACTGGAAGAGACGATGAACCATATGCCATCAAAACCGACCTGGGCTGGAGTATTGTCGGAAACTCATCTCGAGGTGCAAGGTCAACCGAGGTAACTGGCCTGTGTCACCGCATAGCAGTCAAAGAACTTCCACCATTGACACCAGCTACCGTAATCAAAGCCCTTGAGTTTGACTTCAGAGATAGTAACCACCGTGAAAAGAGCATATCACAAGATGATATACACTTCATGCAGTTGCTGAACAGGACGGTTCATCAAAACGCAGATGGGCACCTGGAGATGCCATTGCCCTTTAAGACACGCCCACAACTGCCAGAAAACAAGAGGCTAGCTCTGGTGCGGCTGAAACACTTGAAAAGAAAACTTGATAAAAACTCAAAATTCAAAGAAGACTACATTCGATTCATGGAGGGCCTATTCAATGATGGCGATGCGGAAAGGGCTGAAGACGAACTTGTGCCAGGAAATGTGTGGTATGTCCCACATCACGGGGTTTACCACCCAAGGAAGCCAAACAAAATAAGGGTGGTGTTTGACTGCTCTGCTAAGTACGAGAGCACAGCGTTGAACGATCACTTACTGACTGGACCTGATCTAGCAAATGGAATGACGGGTGTCCTCTGCAGGTTCCGCAGACATTCAGTTGCAGTTATCTGTGATGTTGAAAAGATGTTTCATAGGTTTCATGTAAGCCCTGATGACAGAGATTTCCTTCGTTTCCTTTGGTGGGAAGGTGGGGATACGAACGCGGAGCCAAAAGAGTTTCGAATGAAGGTACACCTCTTTGGAGCTGCTTCTTCACCTGGCTGTGCAAATTACGGACTGAAATATCTTGCCAGTCAGCATGAAAGGGAGTATCCTGCAGCTGCCGAGTTCATCAAGAAGAACTTTTATGTTGATGATGGCCTAGCCAGTGTGGAATCTGAGGATGCAGCCATCCAGTTAGTGAGAGAAGCACAAAGCCTGTGTGAAAAGGGAAAACTGCATCTCCATAAGTTCATTTCAAACAGCAGAGAAGTCTTAGAGTCAATCCCTGAAAGCGAACGGGCAGGTGGAGTTCAGGATGTGGATCTCAGCCTCGGAGAGCTTCCCATGCAGACAGTGTTAGGAGTAAGGTGGAGTGTAAGCAGTGACAATTTCTCCTTTAAAGTCAGCCTCGATGAAAAACCAGCGACACGCCGGGGAATCCTCTCTACTGTAGCCTCAGTTTTTGACCCCCTGGGCTTTCTGGCCCCCTTTCTGCTGCTGGGGAAGAAAATACTGCAGGAGATGTGCCAGAAAGGAGTGGGATGGGATGAACCACTGCCGAGAGAATTAGTGCCACGATGGGAAAACTGGCTGAAGGATCTGGAAAACCTGCCAAGTCTTCAGATACCAAGATGCTTCACACCTATTGATGTTGGAAAGATCCAAAGAACCGAACTGCATCATTTTTCAGATGCGAGCTGCAATGGCTATGGCCAGGCCTCGTATATCCGAGTTGTAGGTGAGAACAAAGTGCACTGCTCTTTAGTCATAGGTAAGGCTAGGGTCTCACCCACGAAAATTGTAACAATACCTAGGCTAGAATTGACAGCTGCAGTGGTCTCCGCAATAGTCAGCAGCATGTTAAAAGAAGAGCTAGAGCTTCA
This sequence comes from Gadus chalcogrammus, assembly GCF_026213295.1. Lineage (NCBI taxonomy): Eukaryota > Metazoa > Chordata > Actinopteri > Gadiformes > Gadidae > Gadus > Gadus chalcogrammus. The sequence continues at coordinate 2,967,409 of NC_079433.1, read as the reverse complement.
TGTGGACGAAGAATATTTCTGGACCGACTCCCAAGTGGTCTTGGGCTACATTAACAACGAAGCCCGTAGGTTCCATGTTTTTGTAGCAAATAGAGTAGAGAGAATCAGAGAACTAACTGACCCCTCCCAGTGGTACTACGTCAGCACTGATCAAAATCCAGCTGATCACGCCTCCAGAGGCCTCAGTGTGACCGAACTGATTAACTCAAACTGGCTTACTGGTCCAGAGTTCCTGGGGGAAAGGGAGATAGTCACATCAACGTTAACTCCAGAGCTCATGGTGGGAGACCCTGAAGTAAGGACGATACAGGTTTTACACACACAAGTAAAGAACAAAGAAAGTTTTCTAGTCATGCTTGAGCGCTTTTCAAAATGGCATACTGCCTTAAACGTTGTAGCTCGGATCAAGCGCTTAGCAAAAAGAACCAAAGAGACCGGCCCAGTCAGTGTTGAAGAGAGAAGAAGGGCCAGTCTGGCGCTCATAAATCTGGCACAAAATCAGGCTTTCAAAGAGGAAATAGAAATACTGAGCAAGGGCGAGCTATCATGTAGCCATCCGTTATATCAGCTTGACCCAGTGTTGCAAGATGGTGTCCTAAGGGTGGGTGGGAGACTAAAAAACGCTTCTTTACCTCTCGATCTGAAACATCCAGTCATTTTGCCAAGAGATGGAGTGATTACTCGCCTTATTTTGGATCACTGTCATGGAAACACACAACACCAGGGCAGAGGACTAACTCTAAATGAAGTCAGAGCTAATGGATACTGGATTGTCAGTGGCAGCAAAGTTGTGGCAAGCTACATCAAACAATGTGTCACATGTAGGAAAGCTCGCAGACCAACAGAAACACAAAAGATGGCAGATCTACCCGATCATCGTGTTGAACCGTCTCCACCATTCTCTTACTGTGGAATGGACTGTTTTGGTCCATTTCATGTTAAACAAGGTCGTAAAGAGCATAAGAGATATGGCCTCATTTTCACTTGTCTGTCATCAAGAGCAATACATTTAGAGATGTTAGAGGACTTGACAACAGACTCTTTCATAAATGCCCTGCGATGTGTTATTGGTATTCGTGGAACAGTAAGACAAATCTTATCTGATCAGGGGACAAATTTTGTTGGAGCAAAAAATGAACTAGCAAAGGCTCTGCTGGAAGTAGACCAGGAGCGACTAGCTACATACCTGGCTCAAAAGCAGTGTGAATTCATAATGAATGTGCCAAATGCCAGTCACATGGGAGGAGTATGGGAACGGCAAATTAGGACAGTAAGAAGCATCCTAAGCTCTGTTCTTTCACAGAGTAATGGCCGTTTGAACGACTTTTCTTTGAGAACATTCCTTTACGAAGCAATGTCAATAGTAAATAGCCGCCCACTTAATACTGATAGCATAAACGATCCCAACGCTCTAGATCCACTTACCCCAAACCATTTACTTACCATGAAGGCCACAGTTCCACTTCCTCCTCCAGGAATATTTGTAGCAGAAGACCTGTACGCCAAGAAAAGATGGCGCAAAGTCCAGTACCTAGCTGAACAGTTTTGGGGGAGATGGAGGAAAGAGTATTTGGCAAACATTGCACTCAGACAGCGTTGGCATTCTCCTAGGAGAAATGTAAAACCTGGAGATGTAGTCATAGTGAAAGAGGAAGGAATTCCTCGCTGTGAGTGGAGACTCGGCAGAGTAACTGAAGTATGCAAAGGCAAAGATGGCCTGGTAAGGAAGGCCTCAGTGCAAATAGGAAATAGGAGTTTAGACAAAAGGGGTCAAAGGCTTACTAATTCATCAATACTTGCACGTCCCATTCATAAATTAGTTGTACTCATAGAAAGCAAATGAGATGTTTGTCTGTAGTTCATTTAAAACCCCCATACAGCTATAGTGAGAATCAAGAAGGCTATGAGTTAAAGGTCTTACATGTGTTCATAATTGATTAAGAAGTTACAAGATTTATTTGAATGTATCATAAATTATAGTAACTGGTGGGAGTGTAACTGTCTCAGAGACAGTCTGGACATTAGAGATTTAAATATGTATTTACATGAATTGTTTAATTCATGATTTTATTCTTTGTTTAAAAATGATTTACGTTCTGCTGTTAAAAATAGATATTGTGTCATTGCTTTATGTTAGGAGTTTGTTTAAATATCTATCCCAGGGAATTATGGGAAAACGCGCCAAAAGAGATAAAAACCCAGTCACGGACTCATGGGTTTCAGAAGAAGATGGACTCTGTACTAGGTTTATGGCGCTAACGTTGTCACGTTGTTCTTTCTGTTTATTAAAGTTTAACGTTTTAGAGAGAGAGAGAGAGAGTATAAAAGGAAAATAAATACACAAAAAGACATCAGTATGAAGCGTGGCCGTTTATTTAACCTATGCAGCTACAGTAAACATTGTAATAATTATTTAAATAATAGATTATTAT